>NW_027116263.1:514068-521253 GCF_000696795.3 Halyomorpha halys
TATATATAATAGTATAACTGCCAACAGATGAGTACTTGTGTTCTTCGTTTTAATTTATTAATGACCTTTCTCAACTTTCGTATTCAATAATTAACTCTTATTTTAAATATTTTAACTTTTTATTGATTACCGAATCGACAGCATGTTTACACCGGAAAATACATTGTTTCAAATCATAGTAACTAACTTTAGCAGTTTATTTTTTGATTTAACATAGCGCAAATATTTATTTATAAGGACATTTATGTCTAGGTAATAATATTAAATAATTTATAATAAAAATTCTAGAACGTAGGTTAAATTTATAGGTTATTTAATACTATTTGAATTTTTATCTTCTAAAACCTGCATTGCATACGTTAAGTTTCATTTCATCTATCATTTTTAGTACCTTTTTATAATGAAACTAGATTAAATCGAAAGTAATAGTTGAAAAAATTCAAACGAATAAAACAAGCGTGTCGTTTTTGCTTCCTTTGTTTACCAAGCATTTGAACAAGTCTGCAATTAGAGGCAAGTAGCAAACTTGTAGATTCACCATGAAATAACTTAATGAAGTTTCACCGATTGATTCAAGGAGGAATAAAACTTTAAGGTAATATGAATGTGGAACGAATATAGCACCTCTTATATTCGTCTTATATCAACAGTAAAAAAAAAAATCGTTTGTATTGTTGATAAATGATAATAATTCATATAAATAGTACTAGATAATTTATAAATTCATTTTACGTTCTAGGATTTTAATCAGTAATCTGAAATTCTCACACAAGACTGAAAAGATAGGAAACTGCAGGTCGATTTCGACTATTACAGCACTTACTAGACAAACGGTCTAAACTTCCAACACATTACAAAAGACTGATCTACATGGTTGTAATAAGGCCAATTTGGACATATGGAGTTGAGCTTTGGGGCTCCACTAAACCTTTGAATTCCGCTCGTACCCAATCCTTAAAATCCAAAATCCTTCGTAAAATCCTCAATGCTTCTTGCTTTGCTATAAATAAAATAATCTATTAAAAGACCTTAATGTTCCATATGTGACAGATCTAGCCCGAACCAGATATCAATCCTTCCATTACAAACTCTCTAATCAATCAAACCCATTAGTTTCTAATCTTGCTTCCTCTTTTATTCCGGACGATCCTCCGAGGCGCTTGAAAAGAAGATGGCCAGGAGACCTGCTAATGTAAAATGTCATTAGAATGCTATTAATGGGTAGTTTCTTTACAGGCCTGTAACACTCTATTTTAACAAAGATCAAATTTACTTAATGTATTATAATGCACAGTTATAAATAGCAATAAATAAAAAAAAAAAAGATAGTCAAAATGAAAAGAAACTTAAATATCAGCGCAATAAGATGATAAGGTAAATGATAAACATTCACAGAAATTGTACAACATAACCTATAAATTCAACTTTCGTTCAAGAATATTAGATGTTAGGAGGTGCATAGTACCTAGCATAGCACACACAGTCAGACCATTAAAATATATAGAAAATATTACTTAATATTTATTTTATTTACTGTTGCTTTCTTAATATTTTTATGGTCTCTGAAGTAAAGCTGTTATCTCGTTTTGTTTTTCATCCCTGATGAAGGCCTAAAATTAGGTCGAAACGTACAACGAATACGCACAAATAAATAACTTTTGTTTATTTCTGTATTTTCGCTGACCGCACTCTGACCATCTTCTTCTCATATTTTATTAATTTTATGATGTATTTTAGTTGTAAATACCAATTTATGACATTACCGCAGATACATCGAAATTGGCTTCTCGGAAAGACCCAATATATATAATATTATACGGCATAATATTATTATAGGTAGGCTGGAATATGAGCCATTTCTCAAAGGATCGCCGCAATACAGATCGGATTGGTGGGGGTCTCTAAGTGCCATACAATTCCCTAAAATGGCGCCTAAACATGTCACATTGAAATGGGATCTCGCTGATATATCGAGGCTTAAGTGCTCTTCGCCTCTCGTTCGTGAACGCCGTGTCGAATAACTGTTGCATAGTTTGGTGAATATCTGCCTCTCACCGACAAAGCAGCGATTCTCTACCGTAAGCTATTTTTATAATTTTAGTAGTCTTATTCCAACCTCATAAATAATAAGAATAAATAGATAAAATACAAAACACTAATAAACAAACCGATTAGAATGAACGGTTTGGATATGGGTAAACAAAAAAAAAAAACGCATTTCCTCCTCCTATGTAGAACACAGAGATGTTAGGCATTCGTAATACTCCTACTTATTAATATTAATTTGTATCTTGTATATTTTGGTTTTGAATTTCAGTAGTATTTATTTTTTCTAAAAAAACTATTTTTCGACCTTAGGGCATGGTATTACACGTACACACGCATGCACCCAAACGCACAGACACACACAAACACACACACACACCCTGTATACAGAATTACACCTGAGAAGGTAGTGAATGACAGTTGTTGCAAGAAGAAGAAGAGAATGAACCTTTTGTGACGCAAATTGGCCCAGGTCCAAACCCCTGATTAAGAGATATCGAAGGGAAGAATTCCTAATCGATTCAATCCTCATGAATACCAAGCTTTGTCTGCCAATGTTCGATTAGTGAAAGTCGATATAGAAATCGACTACCATTAACTTTGATTTTATTTATTGGCATAATTTGTATGCCTATAATTAAAACACATATTTATGATTTAATTAATCTTTATGTGATCTACGTTTTTGATGAATTATTATTTAAGAAAATTTACATTTAAAATATCTGTTGAAAATTTTATCAGAGGAGCATTTTTATATTTTATGAACTCTTATTATAGTTTTAAATAAGCTCCGTTTTTCTAATATATATTCCTTAATTTGTTTCCACATTTGACCTTCACATTTATATTTTTAAAAAAAAAGAAATTGTTCCTCTACAACCCACGAGCGTCAAGGTCGCATTACTTTGTAAGGAAGTTACTTGGCCGACGGTTGTGCAAGGAATTCATTTGGTTGAAATCACGCTTGATTGCCAGATTTTTGCCCATTAAGTGTAACTACTTTATGAGGCTGGGTGGACCTCAGAAAGCTCTCAAATCCACAGGGCTGACTCACGGCTACAGTATAACAGAAAATAATTATCTGTCTGAGACGGATTCGAAGCCGAGTCCTTGGAGTTAGTAGCACAGTGCCTTACCACTATCTAGGTCTGAGCCACCCGCTATCTGTACAACAACTTAAATAAACTTCTAATAAAACAGTTATTACTAAATATATGTTAATACAGTATATACAACTATAAATATAATTATTTTTTCCTAATTGATATAATCGACACAAAGTAAAAATATTATATATTATAATACTTGAAATCAATGAAAGATTCCAAAACTTGTGAAGGTAGGTTTTGTTGATGAAAAGGCAATAGCAAATTGGATAAAGTGTTAAATATTTTAAGTGTTTCTATAGGTAAAATAAAAATGTATTATTTTTTAAGTAGATTACCATTATTTTAGAAATTTATTAAAATGTAACAACATAATAAAATTATGTGATATTTATTGATAGAAATAATTGTTTCTAAATATGATTCGACATAGTGGTTGTAATATAAAAATATTAATTATAAATTAATATTAGTATTATAAAATATTTGAGGTATGATATTGTATCATTGAGCTAGCCACTTATACATTTACTAATACAATAATATTTTTTGAATTTAGTTTGCATATATTTCTGGATGTTTAGGTTTTCTAAACCATTAAGAAAGTCAATAGGACAAGCGTAATATTGTCTTAAAGTGATAAAGATTTGAAGGTATTTATAAAAGGCAAAAATGAGAGTGATTATTGAAAGATCGTGGATTGCCCGTATGTAATATATAAAAGAAATATGGTCCGTGTTCTGTGAAAAAAAAACAACTCTAATAGTAATTTAACTATTGTAAGCCAACGTTTCGCCCAACTTTGCTGGGCTTCATCAGAGCAAGAAAGGATACAACTACAAAATAAGATAATGAATTTTCTATTCTATTTTCTTACTGTGTTACCATAATTTAGTGTTTTTATGTGCAAGGTGAGGCGAAACGTAGGCTCACATCGAATAGTTTAATTACTACTCGAGTTCTTTCTTTAACCGCCCTGGGAACATCTTCCTTTTATGTAATACGAAAAATCAAAAAAAGATTTTCCTAAAATTATCCCCATTTTTTTTGTAGGTACAAATTTCAACTGTTAACCATCCAATTGTTTCTATCACTTTAACACAATAGTACGCCTGCCATATTGGCTTTCTTAACAGTTTAAGAAACCTAAACATCCTTAGATATTTAGCAAAATAAATTCACAGAATGTTGATGAGGATCACCATGAGTTTGTATCTTCCTGTCATATATTTCTATTTCTTCTTTGACAAGACAATATATGAGATTTAAATAAATATTTTAGTGTGAATGGAGTGTGTAGCTCAGTGGTAAGGCACTGTTCTGCTAACTCCAAGGACCATCTTTCATAATTTTTGTCTGTTTGGCCAGTTTTAGAAACATTATTCCTAATAAAATTAAATATAAACTAATCATAATATTAAGTTTTCAATAGTTTTTGAATTATTTATTATTAACTTTGTCATTTAAGCCATTTTTCATGACTCCTATCTGGTAATTTCTGACATACGAGGAGGGAGTAGGGGACATTCTCCCCTCTCCTGTATAGGTATAGATAAATGTAATCAATCTATTATCTAACTAGAGTGGGAGGATCCATTTTCATCCTTGGGGCCACCACGAAATAAAAGTCAAGTTGGTCAAGTAATGCCTTGACTCTTTCGGCTACAACGGCCCCTCCACTGGTATGATCTGACCAGCAAATAAAATAAAATTCTCAATCTACAGTTCTTTTTTATGGTTGTGAGTCGATGGATACTTTCCAGCTGAAAATCTTGCTTCAACTATTCGAAGAACAAAAAATACGAGTTATGAATTATTTGTATTTAAGATGTGTATAACAGATTTCAATAGAAATAACCTTAGTCAAACTAAACCGTTAACCCTTTGCAATATTAACAAAAGGATTAACTTTGCAATATAATGTAATACAAAAATAAACAATTAAGATGTCCCGTTAAAGGCTATTGTGTACCTAACGGTTACCTAGTCCTTACAATAATGTAACCTATAGGTTTCATTCGCTTTGTGGACTAGAAAACAGACAGTGTAGTAGTTAAGTATTTTAGTGAAGGTTTTTGTAAATTTTTTTGTAGTTCTTGACCGAAATATAAAAGAATTATTGATTTTCACTTTCACTTATATACTTACAATATCGATATCCGTTAATAATATCGACTTTGAAATTATATTGTCACTAAAATATTGACATTCCGAAACATCAATATTTAAATAGCAAAAATTTAAAAAAATGTATGTAGGTTATATTATATGTAGGAAAGTTTTGAAATTAAATAATTAAATTGATATTGATATCGATAATATTATAATTACTTATAATGTTTCCTTAAAGTATATTATAATTTTTTTTTACATCAGCTTCATTGATATTTTAATTCAATATTATTGCTCGGTATTTCTTGATATTATTAATATTTATTGATTTTTTTGTTGCTGTCGAAAATGATTTACATATAAAAATTATTGGGGTGTGTGATTGCTTTTTGAGAGCAAATTACTTCTGATTTTTTGTTTGCTCATCTATTTTATACATATATATGTATATTTTAAATTTGGCTTTTTTTTTTTTATATGGGGGCCAAATATCGAAGGAAAATAGTGTTATTCCGAAATTTTCAGTCGCGATATCAAAATATCGAATATTGGAAACAAAATATCGATTTATATTTCCAATTCCTGCTTTCACTTACCACAAAAACATAACAGTTTGCTAAAATTTACATTTTTCCCTTCACTATTTATTTAATGCTAAATGAAACATCTAATGAATCAATATTTGAAAATGCTAAGAACGATTTTATGGAATTATACAATGTTTTTCAATTTGAAGGTTCATTTTTTCATATACATTTTGTCTAATCACATATACGTTTTTCTTTATTTTTTGTATTACTTCAATTATAAATACTTTTAAAATTTGCACATGTATTTATTAAATTGATTTTCATATCTATATTGTTTTCTTTTTTATTCATAAGTTAATATTCTTATATACAGTTTCAGTATTCTTATAATATTCCACTATGCTTTTTCTTCAACACTACATCTGCAGATACAATTTAGCACACACCGCCCCATCCTATTTCGGGTCAATTCAAAAAAAATGATATTGCATTACCCAAAGTACTATTAATAAATAGGATTGGTCTGTCCCAAACTTGGGAAAATATCAAGTTGTCCGGTGTTGAGGGGTACAGCCACCCAGTAATCCAAACTAAAAGATACTTTTTTTTTTATAAAACTCAAAAGGCCATAAACATTTTTGTTTTCAAATGAAAGCTCGCGTGTGTAAAGGACATTTTTAACTTTCCCAATCTATAGGTAAGCGATTGTAATGACCGTGGAAATTTTAACACATTTTCGATATCGTGTAATCTAATTCCTATGAAAATGTTCATGATTTTGTTGGAATTATAAATACATTATATTTATTGTATACATCATTTGGTTTTGTAAAACTAATTTAATTAATAGTAGAAATATGTATAATACGAATTTTGTTGGTAAACTAATTTTTTTTTTATCACGCTTTAAATTAATCCATTGATTTTGTTCTTTTATTTTTAATTATACTCTTTTTTCATTTATAGATGAACAATCTTATAGTTTAAAAAAATTGTATCCCTTGTAAAAAAATTACTGGGGATGTAAAAGAAAACATTTATTTTTTAAATTAATTTTTTTAACACATCTAACTGTCGAATTTCTAATTATATTCGATAGATTATTCTGATATATTATTATTTATTAAATAAATCAAAAAATTTCTATTCTTTTTTGTCTCAACACTTTTTATTTTTCACCAGTCCAACGTTTCGGCCATTTTAGCCGTCCTCAAGGACATTTTCAATTATAATTTCTTCCTCACATTAATTTAAAGTTTCTTTTCCAGGCTATTCTGCCCAGGTCATTTCCTTTATTATAAGTTAAAAGCCTATTTTTTTTTTTTTAATTTAAAATCATTAATAGTTAATTCTTCTTATATAAGATTATTCTCTACAATATAACAAAC
>NW_027116263.1:521353-525871 GCF_000696795.3 Halyomorpha halys
AATATGGGATCCATCATAAGTTATACAATGTTTTTCAATTCAAAGGTTTATTTTTTCATATATACTTTGTTTACTCATATGTACGTTTTTCTTTATTTTTTGTATTACTTCAATTTTAAATACTTTTCAAATTTGTATGTGTATTTATTAAATTGATTCTTGATCTTATAGTTTAAAAAAATTGTATCCCTTATCACAAAATTACTGGGGATGAAAAAGAATACATTTTTTTGTTTAATTAATTTCTTTAACACTTCAAACTGTTGAATTTGTAATATAATATGTAAAAATAGTTATGTACTCTCATATTGTAACTTTCAATACTACTTATTACCTACATTACCTGTTATCTTCTTATGTTTCTTGTTTTTTTGTATTTCCATTTATTCATTGTGGTTGTAATCTTGATTTTGTTCTTAACTCTGATGAAGGCCTCAGAACATGGCCGAAACTTTGGCAGTAATAAATAGGTTTTTACTTATTTTTGTTCTTCACTTACTGATTATGTGAGAACAGTTTCGTCCCTTTTTTGACTTGTATTACTTTTTAGTTGTATTTTTTATATTTATTAATTAATCATTAAACTTATAATATAATGTTTCAGAGGGAAGTGGATGGACCAAGATGGCCGCCTGTATCCGCGGGCCGCGGGGACAGGAAGACTCCCTTCAGCACAGCAAGTCCCCACCCCAGCACAAATCGATTGTTCAAGTTAGTCGATCTTTTTTTATATTTAAATTTAATAAGACATTATATGTGTTAATTTGAACAATAAGTTACAAATAGTCCGCGGATTTACTTATTCTTTTAAACATTTTTGTACAGCGAAATTAAAGTCCCTAACCCAGAAGAGGTGTATGCTTGAGCAGTTTGCTCATATTAGGAAATAAACGTCTATATTGTCCTAGTGTTTCATTTGTTTTATTTATACTGTTATATTAGTACAAGAGGAGAAAAAGGCAGTTATCTCATTCCAATTTCTGATTACTTTAATGAAAACTATGTATGATTACTAGTCAAAATTGATGAGTCTACCAAGAAAAATTAATTAACTAATTAATTTTTCACTCAAAGCTCTATATCTTAAAAAGTAGGAACAACACAAGAAAACCTAGGAGAACATTATTTAAAGAAGAATAAATTTGCTAAAATATTAGCCCTAAAAGAGCTATTTACGTCCAATAGTTCTTGAGATATAGCTTTTTAAAAAGCAACATTTCTTAAAAATCTTCTGAAAGATTAGTAGTTAGTTAATTTATTTTGAAAAATTTATATCTCAAAAAACATTTGACGTACAGATGTCTATTAGCACTCAAATTAATCTTAAATTAAACTAGTATAATGTGCTATAAAGTAGTTTATGATGTTTATCTTCGTAGGAGTAATAGTTTACATGGAATTTGCTAAAATAAATTGATTTATTCTATTTTGTATATTTATTATAGTCTTATGGATCTAGAGATATATTTTTCAAATATCTAACATTTTATACGAACAGCTATAAATTAACATTTTTTGAGTTTATTTTATCAAATATCATAAAAACTACTACTCCTACAAAGATAAACATAATTAACTATTTTGTAGTAAATTTAACAAGTTTTAATTTGAGTGCTGGCAGATATCGGTACGTCCAATGGTTTCAGAAATAAAATTATTCATAAATCAATCTTATTGTCCGAACAACTATAAATAAATTTATTTTAGCAAATATCATGAAAACTACTGCTCCTACGGAGGTAAAGGTCATAAATTTCTTTATAGTCATTAAACTAACTTTAATTTGAGTGCTAATAGACATCTGTCAGTCACATAGTTCCTGAGATATAGATTTCTCAAAATAAATTACCTAACTACTAATGTTTCAGTAGATTTTTAAGACATTTTGCTCTTTAAAAGCTTTATCTCGAGAACTATTGGACGTAAATAGCTCTTTTAGGGCTAATATTTCAGCAAATTTACTCTTCTTAAAAAATGTTCTCTTAGATTTTCTAGTGTTGTTGGTAGTTTTTAGATATAGAGCTTTGAATGAAAGATCAATGTTTTTTTTAAGGTTTTGAAACAGGCGCCATTTTTTAATCCCCCTACCTATACATGGCAGACTCATCAATATTGACTAGTAATTATACATAGTTTTCATTATAGTAATCAAAAATTGGGGTGAGATAACTGCCTTTTTTTCTTCTCGGCTCTTTTACTATATTGTCTACCTTTCGTTAACTCTTTAATGTTGTTATTTCTGCTTGTTTATGTTATTCCCTCTTTTACCTCCCCATCTATACTCAATTCGATTTTGCTCTGGGTTCCTCACAACAGTAACATTTATCTCTCTAGTACACGCCTAACCTGAAATATTTTGCTCTGGGTTCCTCACAACAGTAACATTTATCTCTCTAGTACACGCCTAACCTGAAATATTTTGCTCTGGGTTCCTCACAACAGTAACATTTCTCTCTCTAGTACTCGCCTAACCTGAGATATTTTCTTTTCTCATTTGGCATTTTGCTCACCTGGGTACCTCTTGAGTTTCTTTTTTTTAATCATAATCCGAGGAAAGATCTTAGATATATTGCAAAATCTGTATTCTTGAGCTCCTGACGGAAGAAATACAATTTACAATATAAATTTCACATAATCCCATCAAATCACCTTTACTCTTCGTCGTAAACCTACTGAATGCTCTACAGTTTCATTTAATGATGTTACTCTTACCTCTGTCGAACAGATCCGCGACCTTGGACTACATTTGGACAAACGATTAACCTGGAATCCTCACACAAGACTGAAAAACCGGAAACTGCACGTCGATTTCGACTATTACAGCACTTACTAGACAAACGGTCTAAACTTCAAACACATTACAAAAGAAAGTTGAGATTAAATAAACGTCTTGAAAGAATAAATATAAATAAAAATAATTATTGTTATTATTATTATATAATTATTATGTTTTTTCCCGTATTGTTTTTGTTTTATGTACGTTTTTAACTGTATATTTTACGTATTTAAAAGAAAAAAAATATTCTAACCATTGTTACTTATTTTTATTCTTATCATTGTTTATTCAAGTTTATTTTATACTGATACTATTTTATGTCTTTCTTCCTTTTATTTATATGTAATTTCTTATCACTTTATTTTTACATAATATTTATCCTAGCTTAAATTATCTTATAGTTGTAATATTGTCAGTTTTCTTTTTTTTTTTGCATCTTTTTAGCCCCGATGAAGCACTGCAAAGTTGGGCGAAACGTCGGACATTAAAATAGTTTTATACTATTTGTTCTTCTTTTTTTGACCGCAACCCTGACCATCTACTTATATTTATATAAGACAGAATTGTTTAAATGTATAAAATTTTATCCATTTTAGTCTCAAAACATTTTTATTCCTTCATAAGTCCGACGTTTCGGCCAATTCAGCCATCCTCAAGGTCAATCTTAATATAATTTTAGAACCAAAACATTTTTAAAAAAACTTCATGCAGGCTATTCTGCCCAGGTCATTCCTATCAGTCCTCAAATTACCCTAGTTAGTCAATTTTTCACATTAAATTAATTTTTTTTTAAATATTTATCTATTGCTATTTACAACTATACATTATAATACATTTAGTGAATCTGATCTAAGTTAAATTGGAGTGTTACAGGCGTGTAGAGAAACTACCCATTGGTAGCACTCATTTTACATTAGCTGGTCTCGTGGCCATCTTATTTTCAGGTGCCTCGGAGGATTGTCAGGAATGGAAGAGGATGCAAGATTAGAAACTAGGGGTTATTTATAGGGTTACATAGGGAACATTAAGGTCTTTATGTATGATTTTATTTGTGACAAAGTAAGGAGCATTGAGGATTTTACGAAGGAAATTAAAAATTAAAATTATTTATCATAGTCAAGAGTAGAATTTATCACAAAGATTGTTGTGATTAATTTTACTTCGGAATTGACCGAAACGTCGAACTTATAAAGGAATAAAAATATTTTGAGACTAAAATGGATAAAATTTTATGTATTTAAACAATATTAACCAGTCGCAAGAAAGTGTTAGGATTATAAATAAAATAAGACCGAATGTAATGTTACAAAAAAAAACCAAGCCGTACATAAACATTTCTAAAATTTCTATTCTCCTAAGGGACTGATTTCATCAGGCGAAGAAGGTACAGAGTAACTTTTTTTTTTTGTTGTTACAAAAAAATAAAATAAAACCAAAATGACCGATAGCCACAGCGATAGCGCGTGGGCGATGGGAACACAATGGTGCCGTAGCTTCTCCTGTCATCAAAACAATACGCTATTCATGTTTTGGGATTATTTATTCTTTTGTCTCTTAATATTCCTCATTGACAGTTGGACTTTGTTAGAGGGCTAAGGCCTAATGAATGGGAGTACACTTGCCTGTGTGTGGTATATATTTGTAATACCTGTCAGCTGTAGTAATACCATATAACACTAATAATTGTAATATACTATTGGTAGTAGCTCAACGGCGGACCAACCCTCATTTTACAAATTATA
>NW_027116263.1:525966-529257 GCF_000696795.3 Halyomorpha halys
TATATACATATATATATATCATATAGTTCAGATTGTCTTATTATTTTCAATATAGTGTAAGGTCAAGTCTTTAAAAACATCAAGTCTTTATCTTTGCATTTTAATTCGTTCTTCAATTTAGTGCCTCTTCAAAACAATATTCTATATAACTTTTTCCTCTAAATTGAATTATGGTTGTCACTAACAAAAAAAAAGAAAGAAATGTTTAAAAAAAAAAGAAGAAAAACAATCCAAAAATTGAAATAACGAGAAATGAATAAAAAACCAATAAAAAATGTTTCTTAAAAATGTTTATTACTCAGAGTTAACGATCTTAAAACTAATTAAAATAATAAAATTTTACACGTTTTAAGTAAAAACATTTACTGATCTTTCTACCATAAGAAATATTCATTTTTATTTAAATAGTTTCCTCTATATTAGAGCATTCACAACTCATAATCAAGTTGTATACACCCATCTATATTACTATACTTATATATATATATATTTTTTCATGCAAGATAATAGATTTCTTTTTTAAATTATAATAAAATAGAACTAAACTGAAAAAATATATATTTTAAAATTGTTTATTATTATGCAATATAAATGATGTATTTTCGTTCGTTTTACGTTTTATTTTTATATCTAAAAAAACTAAAACTATCGAGGCAGTTTTTTATTTAATTGTTTATAACATAAGCTTATTTATTAAAATTTTGTAACTAATTTACTAATATGTATAGTTTGGCCAAGTCTATTTGTATCTAGGTGTGCTATCCCCAAAGACAAGAAAATAAATAAATTTAAAAATAACAGATACAATAAATAATCGTGTGGTGTTATTAAAAATGTTCTATAGTTAAAAGCACATTTTATGTCAAAAAGAAGCCCCGGGAAGAAAAATTGCAGTTATCTCACCCCAATGTATGATTACTTTAATAAAAACTAGGTATAATTACTAGGCAAAATAGCTGAGTCTGCCAAGTATAGGTAGGGGGATTAAAAAACTAGCAACAACAGAAAATCTAAGAGAACATTATTTAAAGAAGAGTAAATTTTCTAAAATATTAGTCCTAAAAGAGCTAAAAGAGAACTGATGAGTCTGATAAGTATAGTAGGGGGGATAAAAAATGGCGGCTGCTTCAAAACCTTAAAAAACACTAATTTTTCATTCGGAGATCTATATCTTAAAAACTACCAACAACACTAGAAAATCTAAGAGCACATTATTTAAAGAAGAGTAAATTTGCTGAAATATTATCCCTAAAAGAGCTATTTACGTCCAATAGTTCTCGAGATATAGCTTTTTAAAAAGCAACATTTCTTAAAAATCTACTGAAAGATTAGTAGTTAGTTAATTTATTTTGAGAAATCTATATCTCAGGAACTATGTGACGTACAGATGTATAGACATACTAATAGTAGCACTCAAATTAAAGCTAGTTTAATGGACTATAAAGAAGTTTATGACCTTTACCTTCGTAGGAATAGTATTTTTCATGATATTCGCTAAAATAAATCGATTTATAGTTTGATTTATGACAAACTTCATTTCAGAAACCATTAGACAGATGTCTGCCAGCACTCAAATCAAAGCTAGTTAAATTTACTACTAAATATTTAATAATGTTTATCTTTGTAGGAGTAGTAGTTTTTATGATATTTGATAAAATAAACTCACAAAATGTTTATTTCTAGTTGTTCTTATAAAACGTTGGATTTTTGAAAAAATACATCTCTAGATCCATAAGACGCACATATGTCTGCCAATACTCAAAATAAAGGAAATTTAATTTACCATAAAGTAGGTTATGACACTTATCTTTGTAGGGGTAGTAGTTTTTATGATATTCACGTATGAGTATGAATTTGGCAAATGAAAATTTGTCCGAACAACTATAAATCAATTTATTTTAGCAGATTTCATGTAAACTTCTACTCCTACGAAGAAAAACATCATAAATTAATTTATAGCTGATTAAACTAGCTTTAATTTGAGTGCTAATAGACATCTGTACGTCAAATGGTTTTTGAGATATAGATTTTTCAAAATAAATTTACTAACTACTGATCTTTCAGTACGTCCCATACAACATTTTTATGAAATGTTGCTTTTTAAAAAAAACTATATTTGGAAAACTATTTAACGTAAATAACTCTATTTAAAATTAGTTTTTTTTATCGCTTTGAAACAGCCGCCATTTTTTATTCTCCCTACCTATACTATGCAGACTCATCAATTTTGACTATTAATTATATATAGTTTTCATTAAAGTAATCCAAAATTGGGATGAGATAATTGCCTTTTTTTCTCCTCTTGGGCTCTTGTACTATCAAATAGAGAAGTCCCGATCACACCCATGTCTTATTATTTTAAAATTTAATATTGATTTTTTTTATGATATGTCCTAATTTTGAAAAATAATTATTTTTTACTGCTTTGCAAACTATTGGAAAAGGTTTCGGTGGGACAGATGAACTCTAGCACATGCTGCTATCTTACAGTTCTTAGAACGATCTTCAGTTGCGAATCCTAATGAACTTTTTCTGATTTAGAGATTCGCCAACTCCACCCAACGAATTTCAATCAGTGCTACATCTCCTGCTATTTATATTTTATTTATCTGCTCACGAGCAATGCCCCCATACTAACAGATCTGACCTCGGTTCAGCACAAAAATGATTATTTAATGTGATATAATATTATAAATTTTCATTTTAATAAACTAAGCATCATCTAATATAAAAGTAAATATTTAAACATCACCAACCACAATAGAAAATATAAAAATAAACACGCATGATGAAAGGATATACAAAAAGATGGTTTATGGCAAACCAGATAGAAAATGGAAAAGAAGACGTCCCCGGATCAGTTGGCTAGACGATGTGGAGGAGGATTTGAAACTTTTAAGTATTGAAGAGGCCCGATTTGTTCCTGTGATGGAAGAGGCCTGGGTTCTTGTAGGCAGTGCAGTGCCACAATAATAATAATGCGGTGTAGATAGTTGGCCCTAAATTAATAAGTGGATAAGATGGTCGGGAGTTGCGGCCAGCAAAAAAACACAAATAAACAAAAAAATAGTTATTCATGCTGTCGTTTCGACCTAAGTTTCAGGTCTGATCAGAGAGCTTTCAGCTGAGATTCTGAGTAAACTGATTTTGAGTTCCCTGATGAAGACCGAAACGTCGGCACGAATAAATAATTTTTTGTTTATTTGTGTTTTTGTTTGGCCCTAGACCATCTAAACTCTGAGTTCAGTCAGAATCTCTTGAGTTTAAATAAGACTACAAAAAAATATCAAA
>NW_027116263.1:534167-548829 GCF_000696795.3 Halyomorpha halys
TTTTTTTAAAAGAATAAGAAAAACTCAACAAAATCGGGCCAGTATTAACGATTATATAGTGAAGTTAGCTGTTACCGTCTTATCACTTCATCCATATATTAATTGATATCAAAGTTTCAATAGTGTTTAATTAATCTATATTCATTCTCAAATATAGCAATAGAGAAGCATTGCCGGGTCTTCTTGTATTATATAAAATGAAAAAAAAAAAAAAAATCTTCTATTCACACTTGTACAGTTGAAGGAGATGATATTTTAATTCCAGTGGGTGTTGTGTTACCGTCGGTCATGAAGGAGCAGTCATTGTGAACGGGAGAGAGGATGCAGCGAGGATATAAAACAGATCTCGATCCAAGTGACGTCATCAGGGTGTGTTAATTTCGTAAGGCAACTTTGATTATATCCTTTGCGAAATCTAAATTGCCCATTCAAGTGATTCCTGATTCATACATCGACCGTTTTCACCTTCTATTATCAACCATGACCGAATCTGTTTTATGACACCTCTTCGAAATGTAGAGTCGATAGCTAGATAGAAGAATAGTAACATTAAAGGTTCTTTGTCTGAATATGCGCAGATTTCACTTGCTATAATCTCAGTAATAGAAAGTTATAACTTCGAGCTGCAAAAATGTATTCATATCTGCTTATTCAATGTTATGATATGTTCTAAAATAAATTTATTTATAGTTCTTCGAACAAAATTTCATATTCATATGATAAAAACTGCTACCCCTAATAATATAAGTGTAATAATCTACATTATAGTGAGTTAAGCTACATTTATTTTGAGTGCTAGCGGACATCTGTATGTGTAATATGCCCTGAGATTTTGTTTCTATAACGTCAAAAACATATAGAAAACAACATTTTGTGAATTTATTTAGTCAAATATCATCAACATCCTACGGAGATAAAAGTTATAAATTACTTTATAGTACATTTAATTAGCTTTAATTTGAGTGTTGACAGACATCTGAACTTCTTATAGTTCCTGAAGTAAATATTTTCTGTTCAATTTTCAAAAGGATGTTCCGAATCGCTTTACCTGGTTCTGTATTTCCGGTTATCGTATGTATTCTAGATCTGAAGGAATTGATTCATAAGAAAATTATTTATGGAAATTATGTAATGTATTAAACATACGATAAATGATTTGTGGAAGGGGGAGGTCCAGAATATATAACCCTTTCCTGCGAGTTGGCAGGGCAGGCCAAAAACCCTATCAACATCACCTTATAACTCCTTTCTTCTGATTCACCCACTCTCCGTGAGAGATACAGAGATAACTGTATCTCACCCCAATTTTTGATTACTTTGATGGAAACTATGTTTAAGTAATAGTCAAAATTGACGAGTTTGCCAAGTATAGGTAGGCGGAATAAAAAATGGTGCCTGTTTGAAAGCGATAAAAATATTAACTTTTCATTCGGAGCTCTAGCGAAGTTGCAACAACACAAAAAATCCTAAGAAAACATCATTTAAAGAAGAGTAAATTTGCTAAAATATGAGCCCTAATAGAATTACTTACGTTAAATAGTTATAGTCAAGATATAGCTTTTTAAAATGCAACATTTCATAAAAATGTTGTATGGGACTTACTGAAAGATCAGTAGTTAGTGAATTTATTTTGTAAAATCTATATCTCAAAAACTATTTGACGTACAAACGTCTATTAGCACTCAAATTAAAGCTAGTTTAATGAGCTATAAAGTAGTTTATGATGTTTATCTTCGTAGGAGTAATAGTTGTCATGAAATTTGCTAATATACATTGATTTATAGTTCTTCGGGCAAATTTTTATTAGTCAAATTTTTATTCATATGTGAATATCCTAAAAACTACTACCCCTACGAAGATACGTGTCATAAACTACTTTACAGCAAGTTAAATTTCCTTTATTTTGAGTATTGGCAGACATATGTGCGTTCTAATTTTTTTTTTTTTCCCGAACCCTCTAAAACAGAAATAAAATGTGAATTAGTAGTGCATTACTGTGTAAGAAAGAAAAAGTAATTCGTGTTGTGTCTTACCTTTTACTACCTTTGGTATTTTAAGGTTACCTGTTATTTTTAATTTTACATATGAGTTATCCATTCAGGAGCTATTTTGAGTCCGAAGTGAGGGGCCTCCTCGTGTTATATCGCATATAATATAAAAAATAATAATAAAAATAAAGATAAATAAAAATAATAAAGACAATAGATAATGGTGAAATGATAAGATAAACAGTCTGAAATCAAAAGAAGTGTGAGGGAGGGGGTTGGGGTGCATCAGAAGATGGAGCTATGAGGTGATGTTAATAGGGTTTTTGGGACCTTTCCTGCCCTGCCACCTCGCAGGAAGGGGGGATGGGGTGATAGACTGGAATACTGGATTGAAGGAAGCAGGGAGACTGTCGAAGAATTTAATGTGTCTCCGTGTGATGTGCTGTTGTACAGTTTCTAACTACAGTTCGTTATGAATGTGTGCCATGTTACGTCTTTCAAGAGATGTTATGCGTTCTATAGATCTAGAGATATATATTTCAGACATTTTGAAAAATCCAACATTTTATACGAACAACTAGAAATTAACATTTTGTGAGTTTATTTTGTCAAATATCATAAAAACTACTCCTACAAAGATAAACATAATTGACTATTTTGTAGTAAATTTATCTAGTTTTAATTTGAGCGCTGGCAGACATTAGTACGTCCAATGGTTTCTGAAATGAAGTTTTTCATAAATCAAATTTATTGTCGGAATAACTATAAATCAATTTATTTTAGCAAATATCATGAAAATTACTATTCCTACGAAGGTAAAGGTCATAAAAATCTTATTGATGTTTTAATTTGATTGGTAATAGACATATGTACGTCACATAGTTCCTGAGATATAGAATTCTCAAAATAAATTAACTAACTACTAATCTTTTAGTAGATTTTTAAGAAAATTGTTTTTTTAAAAAGCTATATCTCGAGAACTATTGGACGTATATATAGCTCTTTTAGGGCTAATATTTTAGAAAATTTACTCTTCTTTAAATAATGTTCTCTTAGATTTTCTAGTGTTGTTGGTAGTTTTTAAGATATAGATCTCCGAATGAAAAAGTTAGTGTTTTTTAAGGTTTTGAAACAGCCGCCATTTTTTATTCCCCTTACTATACTTGGCAGACTCATCAGTTTGGACTAGTTTTCTAGTTAGACTACATAGTTTTCATTAAAGTAATCAAAAATTTTTTCTTCCCGGCTCTTGTACTATCAGGTTCCAACTCGTTATGGATTAGACCCCTAGAAATTAGCTGAGTTTAGCCCTTTCCATTCAAGATGGCGCCGATATTGTATTTTCTCTTGTCAATCGACGGCTCGACTTTCATATAATTCAAGAGTCCCCCATCTCAAACCCCCGAGATCATAAAATCTCAGGACCTTCGACTGAAAATGTTCATAAACCAAATATTTTGTCCGAACAAGTAAAAGCAACATTTTGTGGATTTATTTTGTCCCTTATCATGACAACAAAATATTATGACAGATATCTGTCATAAACTCCTTTATGAAACATTAAACTAACTTTTATTTGAGTGCTAATAGAAATCTGTACGTCTCATGGTTCTTGAGATATATATTTATTCAAAATAAATTCACCAACTACAGATTAAAAGTATATCTCGGGAACTATTAAACGTAAATATTCCAATTAAGGCTCATATTTTAGCAGATTTCCTCTAATTTAAATGATGTTCTTTTAAACACCATATCAACATCAAACTAACTCAATCTTATGCAAAGTTAGCTAGCAATGCTATATCCTATCCTAAACAGAAATTCCAAACTAAAACCAAAAACACTGTTCTTATATTTAAAACTATTCTCAGGCCACTGCTGATGTACGGCTGTGAAGTCTGGGGAGCGGCATCTTTCACGAAAAGGAAAAAAAAAACACTTTTCAAAATTAAGTCCTAAGAATCGCAGTTAATGCTCCTTGGTTCGTAAATAGCCAATTGCATCGCGAATTACAAATGGAGTCAATAGAGGATTACATCAAAAAACGGTTCATGAAGTTCCACTCCCAGTTGCCGACAGTTAAAGGAGCAGTGACCTACAACCTGGGAAATCCAACCTCAACCCGAAGACTGAAGCCCAGACTGCTGCAGGACATTCTTTTATAAATTTTAATAAATATAAAATGAATTCCTAGTCACACTACCTTTATTTTATGTTATATTATTACTCATTTTATTTATTCATTATTATTATTTTTATTTTTCTATTTTCTTTTTCATCATTTTTTCAAATTAACTTGTTTCTTTTTACTATTAGAGCGCAATTGTTTGTTTTATTTAAGTGTACCAATATCATTATTTTTTGTTATTAATTTTACTTTCCTCTTCTATGAAGAAGCATTATTCTTATTTATTTATTTATTTTTTTATTCTTTTAATAATAACATTTTTATAGTTAGGGATGTCTTTTTTACGAGACTATATCCCCCATAATCAACTGTTAAAAAAAAATATATATATATAATGGTTATATCAATCATGTAAGGCCCCCCAGGCCGATCTGGTATAAAATAAAATATATATAATGTTCTTTTAGGTTTTATAGTGTTAAAGAAATGAGCTCGGAATGAAAAAGAATTATTTTGTACTCCCCTTACCAATACTTGGCAAACTCATCAATTTTGACTCGTAATTATACGTAGTTTTCATTAAACTAATAAAAAACTGGTGTGAAGAAACTGACTTTTTTCCCCTCTTGGGCACTTGTACTATAAGTGAATGCTGTGGGAACGCAATTATTTTTGCTATAGTTTATATAGTAGCTATTAAAACGAATTTTTTTTTTATGATTATATTATATTTAATTATGATTTTAAATAAAATAATCATGAACTAGATATAATAATGAAGATAAATTATACATGGTTTTCATTAAAGTAAATCAACATATGAGGGATGAATACCAAAGCACAATATGATATCGTTTTATTTCTTTGAAAATTATACCGTATTGTTGTTTTAAATTATTGACCCGTTAAAAGCATTTTTTTTAAAGCATACTTTTTTGAGAAAAAAAAAAGTTTCATTTTAATGTGTTTTAGTTAAGGTTGCACGACAGTTTGATATTTTTCCATTGTCTATGTATTTATAATTATTTAATTAGATCAATTTTTGTATTTTTTTTAAAGGAAACACATTAAAAAAAATGTATATATAAAAACAAATAATTTTGACCTCAGTAGTTTCCAAAAAATATTCCAAAAACGATGAGAGGTTTTTTTTGAACGAGACTGCTCTCTTGTACATAAAGATAAATTTGCATTTAATTATAATTGAAGGTTCTTTTTTTATTTTCTTCCTTTCATTCTTAAATATTCTACAACATTTTGTAAAGGTTCCTTACGACCTGCACCCTAATACCTCAAACCATACCCGGGTATTTAGGTATAAGACATAAATTAGAGTTAATGAGGCTAATTAGTTAATTATGAAGTAGGATGAGAGGTACGAGAACATTAGCGCGCCAGAACGGTATCAGGGGCTCAGCTGTGGGCAGGAGCTCTTTAGCGCGGGGGCGGGAAGGAGTTCCCGCCTTATTGAGTTCCCGCCTTGTCGGCTTCCAGGAACAGGGGAATAATATGGCTATGTTGAATCAATATTAATATCAAGTGAACAATTTAACTCAAACGAGAAGAATTTTAATACAGATAGGTTTTTTATCTATAATCTTTACACTTTTTTGGGGCTAGTTAAATAAATAGGATTTAATACTAACAATGGAAAAAGGGAAAAAATAATCTACAAGTACATTCAGTTAATATAATTCATATTTTTTAATATCTTTGAAAATAGTAATTATAAATATGATTTGCTTTTTCATAAAACAAATAAATTGTTTTACCTACTATACTGAAATGCTTTTTTTTTTTCTTTTTTTTTTAATTTTAATTTTTATTGAATAAAAAATCATTTTATAGAATCAGTAATATTTTTTTCTTATATTTATTCTTCAAAAAGATTTGCCTATACCTCATAACCATGAAAAAATGTTTACTTTCTGAGCTGCGTGCCAAAAATTGCTTAACTTTTTTTTAACGAAAAAATCAAGCCAGCCTATACGGTATGACTGTGCATAAAGTACCAACACAATCAGATGAACGGTATGGCATTGCATAAATTACCAACAAACAAATATTGATTTTTAAATATAAAGGTAGTTTAAGATATAAATAAAAAGGTAGTTTGTTGTTTTATAGTGAATTTTTCCTTAATTTTATCAGAAACTACTCTCTATTTATTGTTCAAAAGCTCTACGAGTTAGTTAGTCATTCTGTTGTAGTTAGTCATTATCTCTTCCAGGTCAGGGCGCGGCCATTCTGACACCCCAAGAAATAAGTCTTCCGATGAAAAATGAAATATCATCTAGTTGGCAAGCCATGTGGGATGAAGCCCGCCAATCAAATTAAGAACTATTAAAAAAAACATTAAACCATGGACCACATCAAACCGTTCCAATCGCATTGAGGGGGTAGCTATTGCCAGATTGAGAATAGGTCACACGAGTTTAACTCATAGTTATGTAATCAGTAAGCAGCCACCGCCAAAATGTCAGTACTGCAACAGTGCACTTACGATCAGTCACATATTTTAGGAATGTTATTTTTATTCTGCGAACTTGAGTAGATTGGGAGTAGGACCGAATGTATCGGATGCTCTGAATGATGACCAGAAGAACGTGGAAATGGTCTTAGTTTTCTTAAAAAGGAATGACATTTTGAATAAGATTTAAACTAGAAAATCTGTTATACGTATATAAATATTTGACAAGATAGAAAGTATTCTGAGAAACTACCGATTCTCAAGTGAAAATCTGGAAATATTCTGACTCCCTTCGAAAAAAAAGAGATATATCTGTCACGCTTTTCATGGCGAGCAAAGGTGTAGAGATATCCACGGAGGGTTCAGTGAAAGTTTTGATAAAAAACACAAAAAATCCTGAAGTAGTGAGACATGTCTGTTTCGTTCTGACTTCGTGATGCCTAAATCAACAATATATTCTCTAACTTTTTTTAGAAATCAATAACGTTATTGATGAAATAAAAAAAAAGGAATTAATTTATTTATCATTTAAAATATTATTAATCATTACCTCAATGAACATTATTGGTTATCGACTTAAATTAATTTTCAATATAGTAAAAAAACAAAACTAACTAACAATTCCATCCACTTCATCAAAGGGTTCCATCTGGACTGAGTACAAGAAGTTTCAGAATGAAGATAGTCAGGGTGGCAGTCTAGAAAGATTTTGTTAGAAATGTAATTTATTTTAAGTAATATAAACAAAATGCTGCAATGGAGTGGAGTAGCTCGGTGAGTAAAACGATATTCGAATCCGGCTGTGGAAGATAAATATTTATTCTAATAAATAATTGGAGTGAAATAACCACTTTTTTCCCACGGGGTTTTAAACTATGTGGTTGTATCTCTCAACAACGAACAATTAGACATTTTCTTATGATAATAAGTTCACACCTATTTATTATTAATATATATATAAATTAAGTGGGAGCGGCTCAATGATAAGGCCATGAAGTTATACAGGGGTTCGAATCCATCTATGACCCAAAAATTATTTATTCTGTTACTGTAGCTATGAGTCCACCCTGTGAGTTCTTGAGCCCTCCGCGGTCCATCTAGCCTTATAAAGTGGGTAGCTTTAATTGAGTTTAGATTAATTTAAAACGTGCTAATAAAAAAATAAAAAAAAAGTTCACCAACAAAATTCGTATTGTACGTGTTTCTACTATTAATTAAATCAGTTTTACAGAATCAAATGATTCATAGAATAGATAAAGTGTATTTATAATTCCAACAAAATATATTATGTACACTTCCATAGGATTTAGATTACCCGGTATCGAAAATGTGTAAAAATTTCCACTTTCAATTTTCAAGGTGAATACTAAAACTTTCCTCTAGATGGGGAAGCTAAAAATGTCTTTTAAAATACCGGAGGTTACACTGTATTTACAAATTTTAATTGAAAGACGAAACATTAAGTTGTTATTCTTTGGGCATTGGCTATATATTAGCTGGACCCCTCAACAACGGACAACTCTACATTTTCCCAAGGTTGGTACAGACCACTCTTATTTATTAATAGCACTTTGGGTAATGTAATGTCGTTTTTTAAATTGATTCGAAATAGGATGAGGGGGGGGGGGGTTGAGCTAAATTGAGTAAATCTGTGTTTGGGACCTCCCCCATTAACTAGAAAGTTTTTTTTTACTGCTAGGAGGTCGAGAAAAAAAAGTGTATCCTAAAAGCGCCGGTTGAGGGCGCTACACTAATCTGGCTATAATGCCGCTACGTGACTCGTAAAAGTGTCGCTTCGCTTTTGTGTTCGCGTCGTCTTTTGTCAGCCAATTTTCTCTCTCCCTCACTCATTTTCTCTCTCTTTCTCTCACTCTTTCTCTCTCCTTCCTATTCTTGATTGAAATTACTGAACCGACCCCGATTTAAATTCCCCCTTTCATCATCCCTATGACCCTAATTCGAAAATTCTTCCTGTTTCTTTGTTTCTCCGATTTAAGGTCCACCTAGGTTCTCTCTGAAGAGATTCCTGATTCTGTTCGACCTCCTGAAGAATCCTCCCTCGAACAGATCCACTACCAAAGATTCCATTTCGATTACTTGGAATTCTCGTAAATTAAGTGGAGCAGCTCGCACATTAATATTTACCCAACAATAGCTCTCAATTTACAGTATACCCAATCCTTACAAAATTTTCAAAGTTCCATGTTTTTTTTTTTTGTTCGGTCAAAAATTAATTACCTATGTTTCATTTGTTAAATAACTATATTATTTTTTATATATAAGGTATTTTCTTTCTTTAGTCTTGTTATTATTGTTCAAATAAAATAAATTGTATCCAATTTCAACTCAAAACACTCTTTATGTTTCTAAAAATCTAATGTTCGGCCAATACGGCCATCATCAAGGATTTTGACAATACAATAATTTTAAATTAAAAAATAATACATTAAAAAAATACTTAAGTCTATTTATAAGTCAGAAAATATTAATTTACGAAAAATTTAAATGTTAGTGATTATAATTACCTTTGATAAGGATTTTAACCAAAAATAACTTTTACTCTTATGGATGATATGATAAAACATGACCAAATTCAAATACAAATTGTATATAAAAAAAGCTTTAAAAAGCAACCATTAAATGTATAGTTTAAATACATAAAGGAAAAAATATATAGAAGATAAAAATACCTGTAAATGAATGGTTAGTCCGAAACGTCTGAGAATTATTATTGTCTTTCATGTCTCAGCTTTTTTTTGAGAAAAAAAATTCTCTATGACTTTTAAATTTAGTAAAACATTAGAAATTAAATGTATCCTTAGTTTACGACCTGTACTATCTTTATGTAGGCCAAGAGAATTCGATGTGTTCTGTGATGGACTGGGTTAGGTGGAGGTAAACCATTGCTCGCGTGCTTCACGAACATCTTTATGGTTCGAGTATTCCTTGATGTATATTTTTAGTTTATTGTTCTGTCTTCTGCCCTATCGCGAAAAATCAACAAATGTTTACCGAAAGTAGGTCGTTTTCGCTTTATGTAGTCTGTTATACCATAAATGTTTTATCTGGACTCTTCCTGAATTTTATTATGATAATAAAATCAAATAAAGAGTTATCTACACGAGGCTTATCATGTACAACATTAAAGTTTTGGTTAACCTGAAGAATACTATGTATAAAGGAATACTATATAAAAATATGATAATAATAATAACTATAATATTGGAAGAAGATAGTCAGAATGGCGGTCAATAAAGGTATCAAAATAGTAAAAAAAGCAACTATTTATTGTTAACCACCGTTTCGCCCCACTTTGCAAGGTTTCGTCAGGGCTAAATGAGAAAACTTGATACAAACATTTTAGAATAAACAGAACATTAAAAATAAAAAATAAAAAATTGAAGTTTAGTTATGGGCCGCCCATAGCTCAGTGGTTACAGTGGACACAGTCTTACCAATTTGATGTCTATTGACGGTGCCGGTTCGAATCCGGCCTGGGACGTTGACTTTTTTCATTGCGTGGCGGTCCCACAAAATAAAGAACTTTGACCCCCAACCATAGTTAGGCAGTATAGGACTCCAATGGGAGTCTTGGCCGAAAAAGAAAAAGAAAAAAAAAAGTTTAGTTATATAAAAAAGCAAAACTAAAATTAATAGAATATTAATAATAGCAATATGAGCAAATATACCTGTTGGTAGACTGGAGACAAGTTGTTAATAAATATAACCAGGTGTAATATAAGAAATAAGATATACAAACATAAATAGTAGGAGACTACTCATTAAAACTAGTTTTAAATATGGTAGGGAGGTAGGTATATATAAGGTATAACAGATAAGTGAAGTTGATATGGTATAGGTGAGGTTTAATATTATGCAAAAGGAAATGTTGAGAAATTAGATAAAAATGAACAATAGAATAATCACCCGATAAGAATGCTGTTCTGTTGCCAACTGAGCAGAAAAACAGGAGCAGGCAGAAAAAGGATTAGTACAAGAGCCCAAGAGGAGAAAAAAGGCAGTTGTCTCACCCCAATTTTTGATTACTTTAATGAAAACTATGTATAATTACTAGTCAAAATTGATGAGTCTGCCAAGTATAGGTAGGAGGAATAAAAAATGGCGGCTGTTTCAAAGCGATAAAAAAAAAAAAAATTTCATTTGGAGGTCTTTATCTTAAAAAATAGGAATAACACAAGAAAACCGAAGAGAATTTCATTTACAGAGGAGTATATTTGCTAAAATATGAGCCCTAACTGAGTTATTTACGTTAAACAGTTTTCGAGATATAGCTTTTTAAAAAGCAACATTTCATCAAAATGTTGTATGGAACTTACTGAAAGATCAGTAGTTAGTGAATTTATTTTGAAAAATTTATATCTCAAAAACCATTTGACTTACAGATGTCTTTTAGCATTCAAATTAAAGCTAGTTTAATGGGCTATAAAGTAGTTTATGATGTTTATCTTCGTATGAGTAATAGTTTACATGAAATTTGCTAAAATAAAATGATTTATAGTTGTTCGGACAAATTTTCATTTGCCTCATTTATATTCCTATGTGAATACCAAAAAACTACTACCCCTACAAAGATAAGTGTCATAAACTACTTTATAATAAGTTAAATTTCCTTTATTTTGAGTTTTGGCAGACATACGTGCGTCTTATGGATCTAGAGATATATTTTTTCAAAAATCCAACATTTTATACGAACAACTAGAAATTAACATTTTGTGACTTTATTTCGTCAAATATCATAAAAACTACTACTCCTACAAAGATAATCATAATTAACTGTTTTGTAGTAAATTTAACTAGCTTTAATTTGAGTGCAGACAGACATTTGTACGTCTAATGGTTTCTGAAATAAAGTTTTTCATAAATCAAACTTATTGTCCGAACAACTATAAATCAATTTATTCTAGCAAATATCATGAAAACTACTATTCCTACGAAGGTAAAGTTCATATACTTTTTTATAATCCATTAAACTAGCTTTAATTTGAGTGCTAATAGACATCTGCACGTCTCATAGTTCCTGAGATATAGAATTCTCAAAATAAATTAACTAACTACTAATCTTTCAGTAGATTTTTAAGAAAGTTTACTTTTTAAAAAGCTATATCTCGAGAACTATTGGACGTAAATATCTCTTTTAGGGCTCATATTTTAGCAAATTTGCTCACCTTTAAATGACGTTATCTTAGGTTTTCTTGTGTTTTTCCTACTTCTTAAGATATAGAGCTCCGAATGAAAAATTAGTGTTTTTTAAGGTTTTGAAACAGCCGCTATTTTTTATTCCCCCTACCTATACTTGGCAGACTCATATATTTTGACTAGTAATTATACCTGGTTTTCATTAAAGTAATCAAATATTGAGGTGAGATATCTGCCTTTTTGTCTTCCCGGCTCTTGTACTAGATAGAGTCATGGGTGGGGACAGATTATTATAGATGGGTGACCACGCAAGAGTGTCTAATCTCATATCTAATATTACAATAGGTAAATATATGCAATATTACTAGTTTTAATGAATAGTTACCTTCAATTTATGTGCATAGATCTATATTGAAAACTTATATCACACCTGGTTATATTAATTAACAACTTGTCTCTATTATTAACATACACAATTTTGATCTATATTACTCTCATCTTTTATTCTAAAAAAAAAAACTCTCCAACGTTTCGGCCCTCAGGCCATTTTCAAGGAGACAACATTAAATATTGATATCTTGTTTTTTAAAAATCTTAAGATAAGATTAAGCAGGTTAATTGCCACATAAAACTTTTTATATCTTAAATTTAAAAACTTTTTCACTTAAATAATCTTCTCTTTTTTACTTATAATCATCATTTACATATATAAGTGAAAAAGAGAAGATTATTTGTGTAAAAAAAGTTTTTAATTTTTTTTTTTTTTTTTTTTTAATTATTTACTTATTGTAATTTACAGCTGTACAAAATAATACAATAGGTAAATATGTAGTATGTTTCATATACACTTGAAAATCTTGGGAAGGAACCACCCATTGGTGGTACTTCAAACATTAATTTAAATTAGAAGGTCTCGTGGCCATCTTCTTTTCAGACGCCTCGGAGGATTATCAGGGATTGTTAAGGATGAAAGATTAAGAACTAATGGGTTAGGATGGTTAAGGAGTTTGGAATAAAAAGACGCATATCTGGTTTGGGTCAAATCTGCAACGAATGGGATGTTAAGGTCTTTATGAATGAGTTTATTTGTGACGTAATAAGGAGCATCAAGGATTTTACGTAGGATTTTGGATTGTAACGATTGGATGCGGGAAGAATTTGATGGTTTGGTGGAGCCCCAGAGCTCAATTCCATATGTCCAAATTGGTCTGATTATTGTAGTGTATACTAATTTTTTGTAGTGAATGGGAAGTTTAGAGCGTTTGTCAAGTAAGTGTTGTAGCAATCGGAATCTACGAGCAGTTTCTTGTCGTTTCAGTCTTGTGTGTGGATTCCAAGTAAGTCTCTTGTCAAGATGGAGTCCTAAGTATCGAATCTGTTCAACAGGCGTTAGTGGTGTATCTAGAAAGGATACTGTAGGACAGGAAGGCAGAGGTTTACGACGGAGAGTAAAGGTGATCTGGTGGGATTTGTCAGGATTTATTTTGATTCTCCAGTTTTTACACCATTCTTCAATAGATGTTATGTGTGCCTGTAGTGTTTGTGATGCATTAGTTGGGTCGTTGTTTACAGAAAGTATACATGTGTCATCAGCGTATGTTGTTAGTACTGTGTTAGGGTGGGTTGGGATGTCAGCTGTATAAACCGTATAAAGAATGGGACCTAAGATACTACCTTGAGGAACACCGGCGGACTGAGAAAAGAGAGACGAGTAGGCTAGGTTATGATTTACTTTAAAGGTTCTATCGGTGAGGTAGAAGCGGATTATAAGGAAATATGTTGGGGGTAGGAATTGACGAAGTGTTTTTAAATTTAAGATATAAAAAGTTTTATGTGACATGGGCAATTAGCCTGCGAATAAGGTTTTTTTTTTTAAAAAAAAATACATCAATATTTAAGGTAATCCCCTTGAAAATGACCTGAGGGCTGAAACGTTGGAGAGCTTTTTTAGAATAAAACTTGAGAATAATATGGATCAAAATTGTGTATGTTAATAATGAAATAAACCACTCTGAAACAATCATATAATAAAGCATTAATCTAAATTTGTCTCAACTCTACCAACATGCATATTCCTCATATTGTTATTATTGTATTTTATTAATATAGTTGTTTTTTTTTATATACTCTATAAACTTAACAATTGTTTTGAATTTTTTTAAAATATTTAATGTTCGGTTAATTCTAAAATGTTTGTACCTTGTTTTCTCATTCACGTTGGTTTACAAGAAATAGTTTTCTTTTTACTTTTTGATGCCTTTATTGACCGGCACCCTATCTAGACTATCTTCCTTAAATCTAATTCGTGCGGTCAACTATTTTCTTCCAATAAATATAATAATTATATAATATAGGAAACATAAAGAGAAATGCTTTATTCAGCCATGCTGGCCAAATACCTTGGGTTGCTACAATACACAGCATAGCAATCAATCCATGATCGGACATATATACAATACATATATTGTCATGATATAACAATAATTGTTTTCCCTACCTTTTCTGTTTTTCAATTCAACAATTTCATTCTATTTTACAATTTTATTTCATTTAATTGACAAGTTTATTCTCCCTAATTCACTCTCCCAGACCCTTTCCAGCGATCCACTACCCACGTCCGATTGGTTAAACAAATTAAAGGAATTTATCATTAGATAGCATGTAATGTAAAATCAAACCAAAGACATAATAGTCACAGCAGTAGATCAGTTTAAAAAAAAAACAAATACTTAAAAAAAAATATATATATAAATTTACAAAAAAAAAGTTAGTTAAAAGAAATATATCGAGGTGTAGATAGTTGACCGTAGACTAATGCTTGAAGAAGTTTGTCGGGGGGTGCGGTCAGCAAAGAACAACATAAATAAACAAAACCATATTTATTTATTTTATGCCGACGTTTCGACCTGAGTTTCG
>NW_027116263.1:549269-567446 GCF_000696795.3 Halyomorpha halys
TCAGGTCGAAACGTCGGCATAAAATAAATATATATGGTTTTGTTTATTTATGTTGTTCTTTGCTGACCGCACCCCCCGACAAACTTCTTCAAGTAAAAGAAATATAACTTAAATTATATAAGTAAATAATTTAAAAAAAAATTACACATACTGATAGAAGATATGGTACATTAATATCATACAATAAAGGCAATATAGATACAATAAAATAAATGTAAAATAAATAATTAGACATTGATTTTCTCATAAGACGTGAGATCCACATACTACACTTAATAAGCAAGAACTTAACCGACCATTTGGACAACTATATGGTCTGCTAAGGAAAAAAACAGCGTTCAACAGACAAATAATTGCTACTTTACAAAACAATAATAAAACCTTATTACGAAGAAGATGGTCAGGGCCTTGGTTAAAAGAAAAGAGGAAATAATTAATAACTATTTATTTGCTAACGTTTCGCCCCACTGTGTAGAGTTTGATCAGGGCTAAAAAGATATAAAAATATTTTGACTTTATTTGATTTGATATTAGTTGTTCTTTTGTCACTTATTTATTATTATTAATTCTATTTGTATTTATTCTTTCCCTTCCTTTATTTAATCTCTACTTAATTTTTTACTTTTTACTGTTTTTTAGTGTTAAATTTTGTTTTCTCATATCTACTTTTCTATTTTTTTTTTGCTTTCTATTCTTTTTGGAATGGCTGACACTTAAAAGCTTCAAAATAATAAAATAATGTAAGACTGTATAGATATTTTTGTTATAATTAATAACCTAAACCTGATACGATTTGATATATAAAACAAGATATGTTATGATATATAAAACTTATTTATTTTTTCCAACGTATAGACATATATTTCAGGCCTTCAATAGAGCTGAAAAAACAAATAAGAGAAACATAAAAAATAAATAGTAATAAAAAAAATGGCAATTTACATGACAATAAATTTAGTAGATAGTTGATTTATAATAATATAGTTTTTTTTAATTTAATTTCTTTATTGAAATTTACAACTGTATATTATGTAATACATTCAGTAAATTTGATCTTAGTTAAAATGGAGTATTACAGGCGTGTAGGGAAATTACCCTTTGGTAGCACACTTATGTCATTTTACATTAGCAGGATTCGTGGCAATCTTTTCTATGTTTACGTGTTCTTGCGTTTACTATTCATTTTTTACCAAATAGTTTGCGTAATTTTTTTTTTTATATTATTATAGTTGTCTATTTTATATTAAAACTATTTTTATTTAATCTTTTCACTTATATTTACATAATTTTAACCCTAGCTTAATTTACATTTTCGTATCTTATTATCCTATTATGTTAAAATATTTTTAGTTGTTTTTGTATCTTTTTAGCCCTTGATGAAGCTCTACAAAATTGGGCGAAACGTTGCCAAATAGTTGTTAATTTTTTTTTTATCGCACCCCTGATCATCTTCTTCATCATTTGGATATATAAAATGATAAAACCTATTTGAACTTATGGACAAGAACTGTGGGAACAGCTAAAAACTCTAACAAACGCTTTGCAATCCTTTCAGTCCTATGAACAGTAATCAATGCCCAGTAGACTTCATGTATTCGCTTGAGGGAGAGGATGCGAAAGCGTGGCTCACCGGTATAAGCCTATAACCCATTTCGGGCGGTCACTCGTCCAAGTGCTTACCACGCTCAACACTGCTTCACTTTTTTTGTGTATAGAAAGCGTCTTAGGCCACAGCACTAACCTGGCCCTCTGCCTATATAATTTTTAAAAACCTTCTACTTAAGGACACCTCTTATTACAGGACAAAAGATTGTTGTCCGTCAAGATATATTCGTAAAAATATAAAATATATATTAGTTTTGTTACAAAATCTTTAAGTGTGTCCGTACGCCGCTGTCGATCAATGAGCGAACACAATGTTATCAACAGGTCATAATTCCGATTAACCGACTTCGCCCTAGCCCGGAGCAGTTGACTTTGATTAGGTTTTGATAAGATTTATCGGCAATAGAAGTCGTTTAAATTTAAATGATGCCGACAGATCTTATTCATCGCTCCCCCCCCCCCTAGCCCGCCACGTGGCCAGACACGTGTATCCTCCACGGCCAATCTTAGAACGTTTAGGCCACCCTCCCCGCCTCTAACGCCCCCTCTCTCTTTCTCTCCCGACATATATTTCTTTAACCTGTCTCCTTTGTGGTCTCTTTATATCTCACATAAGCGTGCATACTAACTGTGATCCGTCCTTTGTTGTTAAGCTTTATATTTTAACTTCCATTTATTTTTTTTATTTAATGTTTTTTTTTTTTTTATAAATTATTATATAAAGATTGCTACAAAGCTATAATAAATACCTGTTACATGTTAAGGTATATGGATGTGGAGCTCCAAAAACATAATGTTTTTTTTTTTTAACATATATAAGAAGATGGTCAAGGTTGCGGTCAAAAGAGAAACAAAAATAGTTTACAACTATTTATTTTCCGACGTTTCGCCCCACTTTTTAGGGCTTCATCAGGGCTGTTCAAAGCAAACGGGTGAACCAGTTTTTATTTAACCTTTTGATACAGCCGCCATTTTTTATTCCCCCTTTCTATACTTGGCAGACTCATCAATTTTGACTAGTAATTAAATTTAGTTTTCATTAAAGTAATAAAAAAAAGAGTAAAATAATTGACTTTTTCTCCTCTTGAGCTCTTGTACTAGTGCAGGGGTTTTCATGATAGAAGTCAGTCACTTCAGTCTGGCTTTTGAATGATAACTGTCAATCCGACGGTCCTTTTGTATAATTCAATGGACCGTTTTGAATTTCCTTTTTATACATATACTCATTTTTATTCAGTTGAAAATTTAAAAAAAATAAAATAAATTCTACTCAATGAAAATAAATAGTGAGGTGTTAATAGTTGGTCGTAATCGATGTATATATGAGTCGATGGTGCGGCCAGCAAAGATTATAATAGAATAAAAACATAATGATATAATGATATATGATGATAATAATGATAAAAGAATAAAAACAAAATTTATTTATCAGTTATAACAAATATAACCATATGGTCTTACACTTTTTTATTATCATTAAACGTCTACGTTTCGGCCATTCTCAAGCATCTATCAACTTATTCACACTATCACAGCCAACGTTGGTTATCAAACTATTATGTTATTGTCAGATTTTATCATAAGTCAATAACCGACATTATCACAGACCCCTCAAACAAGATATGTCATGATATATAAAACTTATTTATTTTTTTCGACGTTTAGACAGGAATTTCAGGCCTTCACTAGAGCAGAAAAAAAAAAGAAACATAAAAAAATAAATAAATACTAATAAAAAAAAATGGCAATATACATAACAATAAATAGATAAGAGAATAAGTAGATAGTATTTGATTGATAATAATAGATTTTTTTTATTTAATATCTTTATCGAAATTTACAACCGTACATCATAATATATTCAGGAAATTTGATCTCAGTTATAATAGAGTGATACAGACGTATTGAGAAACTACCCATTGGTAACACTCTAATGACGTTTTTACATTAGCAGGTCTCGTGGCCATCTTATTTTCAGGCACCTCGGAGGATTGTCAGGAATGGAAGAGGAAACAAGGTTAGAAACTAGAGGGTTTGGGTGGTTAGGGAGGGAGTTTATAATGGAAGGATTGATATCTGGTTCGGGCTAGATCTGTCACATATGGAACATTTAGGTCTTTTATAATAAAAAATATAATATAATATTATAGAGGTAAGAATTGTTCAAAATAAATGATTTATCAAGTTTGAATTATTTATGAAGTTTATTACTAATTTCATTTTATGTTTGTGTGAGTTATGGATGTTATATATTTTTTTTTCAGTCATGATAAAGGCCTAAAAATCATATAGAAATGTCGGAACAAATAAATTAGTTTCTTTTATTTGTGTATTTTTTCTGACAGCAACCCGACCATTTTCTCATATTAATACACGGTAAACTATTAATATCTCATTATTTAAAGAAATATGGATAAATATATGCTTTGAAGCGATTCGATTATAATCTAATGAAGATTATAGTAATCTAGAGAAAATAAAATAGTTTCTATAATTGAAAACTAAATTTCGGTAATATATCGTTGAAAGCTAAAAAATTTAATTCTTTACAATATCTATCTGGTAATGGAGTGATTAAAGAAAATTTGAATCAGTTCAGTTAATGAAATAACAAGAAGGAATTATTGTAGGGAGATGCGATATTTAGATGGGATTCCATGTGGCACGATGACAGAGTGGCATTGACTGCTCCATTGTCATGCAACTAGTGCGATGGCACTGTCATTGGAATGCATTGACTCAACCACTGCCTCCCCAATACGTCAGCTATTTAGGCGGCTTATTTATATTCGATTATCACTAAGGCATAATCGATTATTAACGATAATCATAACGACGAGAGAATGAATCGTAGCACTCTAGCCGCTAACTCATTATATTAATTTAAATATTTAGTTTATTAAAACTTTATTATATTTCTTTACAGGACTTTATTTTTATTTACTTTTTTAACACCCCCCTCTAATTATCTACTTACAACTCACATACAGTCATCATCATTTATATATTATTAGATTTATAATGAACAAATACTGCCATAAAATATTTTAAATTTAATATTATCTTAACATTACATACAGACTTTCTCTTCTACCAAAAACATTAATTAAATACTTTTATATAAATAATTAGCTTTAATCATACAACTTAAGTTGCAAAGGGTTTTTATTTGTTAAAACTTTATTATATTACTTTTCAGGACTTTATTGTTTAACCATTATACACTTCTTTATTTTTTTTATCATTGGAATGACGTTTCGGGCTCTTCATTCCGTTATCAAGTTCTAAAAATAAAAATATTTAAAAATCAACATTTTAAAAAGAGGACTTACGTTCAATTTCGAAGCTATAAAAAATGATTTTCAATTTAATATCAAGTTCTATAAATAAAAATATTTACCATCAACATTTTAAAAAATAGGACTTATATTCAATTTACGAAAATAATTTGTAAAGTAAACATAGTAAAAAAGTATTTAATTTAGTTAAATTTTAGTTTTTTAGTTTAGTATAATTTTATAATTTATAATTTTTAGTTTAGTTAATTTAGTTCACCTAATTTAAATACTTTTTTACTATGTTTACTTTACAAATTATTTTCGTTATTGTGGCATAACTGCCGTCCCCACTCCTCCCAATACCAACGGTCACTTTATTTTTGACTGCCGTCAAAACAAGTATGCATTCTGCACGGCTTCAACTCGTACAAGCCACCCATCCACATGCTCGTGCATGTCTGAGTTCGCCTTGGCTTGGCCAACATGTAGAGGCCCCTTTATGAGCCACTCTTTCCTCGCCCATCCTCATTACACGGCCAAGCCATTTAAGCTCTGTATCCTTATGTACGAGGAGATGCTACATTCCTTATAGAGCCCAAAAAGTTCACCATTTTTCCTTCTTCACCAATTTTCCATTCTCGCATACGGGCCCTAAGATTCTCCTCAAAATTACTCTTTCAAACCTGTCTAGCATGCTAATGCTTAAATTACATTTTAGGGTATGTATACTCCTGAGGTGTGACTGCAACTTTTTCGATAAAATATGCACTTCGATAAAGTGACGCTTAAGATAATCGATTTTACATTTTTCAAAAACGATTTTGATTTAACTCAGCATTTCAATCAAGTGACCTTTAATCTTAGACAGGTCTTATAATCATTGAAATGATTTGACGGAGCTTAAATGATGAATTTAAAAAAAAAATCTTGTAAAGTATCCTTAAATTTTCTTAATCGAATTGAATAACTAACTCCTATTTTTTGCAATAATAATTAATGCCTAGGTGAAAAATAATAAAAAGTTTGATAATGAGGTGTAGATAAAGTTTGATATAGAGAGAAATACTTTATTTAGCCGACCTGGCCAAATACATTGGCTTGCTACAATAACAATACAATACCATGATCGGACATATATACAATACATATATTTACATAATATAACAATAATGTTTTATTCCCTTAATTTTTCCTTTACAATCAAAACTTGTCTACAAATCTAAATACTATATAAAAATATTTTATTTCATTTTTTTTCTCTCTTTATCAATTAAACAATTTCATTACATTTAACAGTTTTATTTCATTAACTTGACAATCCTCCCTATCTCACTCTCTCAGACATCACCTTTCCAGTGATCCGCTATCCACGTTCGATCCTTTAAACAAATTTATCATCAGACAGCAATGTAATGTCAAACCAAAGACATAATAGTCACAACAGTTGATCACAAAGGAACACATAAATTTAAAAAATAAATATATTGATTTAGGAAAAAAAAACTTAAAAATAGTTCAATGAATAGATAAGTTAAAAAAAAAATTAATAAACAAATGTGGTAAGAGAATGCATAAATTAAAACCCAAATCGACAGGTCCAAAAATTAAATAAAAATTAGAGAAAAGGAGAAACAATAGAAACAGAAGTTTTAAAGGAAAATATTGTATATATTGCAATATTGTATATATTTTTAATATTTATTATTTCTTTATGTATGTCCTTTTTTTAGTATATATTAATTCTCCATCTCCCTCTCTCTCCCCCTCCCTCTCCCTCTCCCTCTCTGTCTCTCTCTCTCTCATAGGTCTAGTTTTTATAATTAGTTAATAGCTGTATAGTAACAACATTAAATTTATTTATTTACCAATTTCTTTATTATTTATCTCCCTCTACTACTTTATACCCTTAAAAGCAACAGTAAGAAAGACGGCACGACAATTCATAACATTGTAGCTACAACATAACCTTGTACCTCCACAGCTATATCCATAAATAATCCCGAAAGTACTTAATGCCGAATTAGACCGTGATTTAGAAAGGGAATGAATAAAAAGCCTTATTAAGCAATTCGGCCCCCAACTGCTGGAGCTGGAGAACATTACAGCGAGCTGGAGAAATTAGTACCTAAGCAGTTAGCCTTTAATTAAAGAACAAACAATATTGGAAGCCGGAACACCCTCTCTACTCCCACCCCCGAAGCAGAGGTACGAGGTAACGAAAAGTTCATTAATAGGTTCCCAGGGCACGGTGCAGTCATTCCCGCCGGTTCTAATCAACAAGGTGACTTATTCCCTTCTCTCAGTTCTAAAAGCCATCGGCCATTAACAGCAGCCACACTTAATATTGGGAGAAGCAGAAACAGAAATACTGGAATTACTGGAGTGAAAATTTAGGCAACTTTAGCGTCTTTGATACAGAATACAGAGGCGAAAATGAGCCCAAATACAAGTTGCTATATGTGGATAACTTTTGTGGTCTATGGGATGCCATCATAATTACTGAATCCAATTATCTAAAATTATTTATATTAATTTAAATATAATTGAGTAAAACTATTCTATTAGATTACCTTTCCAAAGGCATAGCGTGTTTACCAGTTTACCAATATTACATCTTAACATAATACTACTACTATTAAAGAAATAATATATTACGGAGTGGTATTGAGTAATTTTTTTTTTTTCGATCCCTCTAAAACAGAAAATAAATAGGTAATAAGTGAATGCTTTACTGTGAAAAAAGGAATAAATTGTGTTGGGTATTACCTTTTACTACCTTTGGTATTTTAAGGTTATCTGTAATATTTATTTGTTACTTATAAAATATCCATTCTAAATGATACTATTTTTAAAATCCGGAGGTGAGGGGCTCCTCGTGTTGATTCGCATAGAAGATGGAGAAAATAAAAAAAATAATTATTAAAGACAATAGATAATGGTAAAAATAATAAGAAAAATAGAAGTCGAAAAGAATGTAATATGATCATTAATGTTCTTTTATTTTTATCTTCTATGCGATACGAGGAGGCCCTCACCTCCGGATTTAAAATAGCACCATTTTAGAATGGATATCTCATAATTAACAAATAAACACAACAGGTAACCTTAAAATACCAAAGGTAATAAAAGGTAATACCAACACGAATTACTTTTTCTTTTTCACAGTAATGCACTTATTAATTAAATTTTTGTTTCAGAGGGATCAGAAAAAAAAGTAATATGATCCACAAAGGAACAAATAATTTATTCACATTTAGATCTATAAATAATATAATATAACAAAATGGTTCAGATGAATGGTATGCCATAAAATATTCTTACATTAAATATCAATACCTAATGTATATACGACTAGCTGGGTGAGTGTTGTATGGCGTGGTGGGTGGTTGGTTGTCATCTCTCCTTCAGTATCTGGTCTTCAGAGATGGGTAAAAGTTAACTATATCTAAAACTACTAGCTAAAGTTGCCATGGATACGACCCTTATTCATGAATGAATCATTGATAAATAAATACCGTATGCATGGCAATTTTAGCTATTAGTTTCATAGTTGCCTAACTCTGCTGGCCTCCAAGTTCCTGAAAAAAATATATATATATTTTTTTATATGATTTTAAATTGATGACATGGTGGTTTTTTTTATGCTCTATAGGTTATATGTTATATTTTTCATTGCACATTACAAAAACTTTGTATATAACATTTAAGTATTATATATTAAAAGATATTTTTAAGATATGTTCTTATGGAACTTCTTGTTGATAGGTTATTTCGATAAAAGTTCCTATTGAAAGTTTATGTTGAAATTGAATTATATAAATTATTGTAAATAAAGAAACTGAACTTTTTTAAAATGTATTTAATTTAATTTACAAAAAAATACATCTAGTAAATTTGATGTTATATAGCAATGGTATGAAAAAGGGTTGTAGAGAAGTTACTCATTGGTAACACTCTAATAACATTTCACCATGAGAAAGTCTAAGGCTATCTTTTTTTCCAGGCGTCTCGGAAGATTGTCAGGAATGGAAAAGGAAGCAAAGTTAGGAATTTGTGGGTTTGGGTGGTTAGGGAGTTTATAATGGAAGGATTGATTTCTGGTACGAGCTAGATCGGTAACATATAGAACATTAAGGTCTTAATGGTTTTATTTGTGACAATACAAGGAGCATTGAGGATTTTACGAAGGATTGGATACGAGAGGAATTTGAAGGTTTAGTGGAGCCCCAAGCTCAGCTCTATCCACATAGGACTTTAGGATTGCAGATTTAGACCGTTTGTTTCCTGTGTTTTCAGTCATGTTTGAGGATTCCAAGTTAGACGTTTGTCCAGTTGTTTAACTAGAGTAGGAGCAACATTATGAAAGGATACTATTGGACAGTCACTTAGTAGTTTTACAACGAAGGGTAAAGATGATTTGATGGGATTTATTTTAATTATCCAATCTTGGCACTATTCTTCAAGGGTTGTGAAAAAAAAAATCGTTTTTAGTGCTGTAAATTAAAAAAAAAGATTATATATGTTCTTAAAGAACTTTTTATTGATAGGATCTTTCGATAAACATTTATATTGAATTTTAATTGTTAGAGCTTTTGTAAATATGTAAACGAAACAATTAAAAAAAAATTCAAAACTGTTTCGAAGAATGCTATTTGGCTAACTACTATACTGAAAATGCGCTTTGGTCTCATTGGAGGCAACTAGTTCATGCATAGGTCATGACAGCGAATAGAAACTAAATAGAGGGGTCCGATGTTCCTATTGGCTGATAGGTAGGCCTATCAGCGGTGAGGGGTCTTAATAATTAAAGCTCATTGGATAAGACAGACATCAGGTGGTCCCCTGTCGATCGATATCACTTTTCACTGAACGGTACGGTATAAGTTCTCAATTAGTTGATTTGGTGAAAAAATTAAATACTCAATTATTATTATTATTATAAAAATCAGATATAAATGAATGCTCATTAATTTCTCCTTGGTTTATACAAGATTTATTTACAAATTAAGTATAACTAGCAGACCGGGTAATTTTTTTTTTTTTTTTCGAACCCTCTAAAACAGAAATAAAAAGTGAATTAGTAGTGCATTACTGTGAAAAAGAAAAGTAATTCGTGTTGGGTCTTACCTTTTACTACCTTTGGTATTTTAAGGTTACCTGCTATGTTTAATGTTATATATGAGCTATCGATTCTAAAAAGGAGCTATTGTAAGTCCGGAGGTGAGGGGCCTCCTCGTGTTGTATCCCATATAAGATTAAAATAAAAACATTAAAGACCGGGCAATGCTTCGCCATAGCTATATTTAAGGATGTATATGTATTAATTGATCACTATTGGAACTTTGATATCAATTAATATCTAGACGAAGTGATAAGGTAGTAACTATAGTAACATAAATAGTAAAAGCTAACTTTGTTGTATAATCGTTAATACTGTTCCCATTAAGTTGATTTTTCCTTATTCTTTTAAAAATTTAACTGCCTATGGTATTGTTATATATACATGATACCTAAAATATAAGTAGTTTTTATATAATAACTCTCATTGTGATTCAATATTAATACTGCGTTTAAACAATTCATAATGATTGACTTCTACTCTTCTTTCTTTGACTTTCCACACAGAAAGCAAAAATACAACAAATAAAATAAAAATTAATTAAACACAATAAATGATTTTGTATTAAATAATACATTCAAAAAGAAAAATATTTGAGTCCATTTACATATCAGAAAATATTAATTATACACTGAATTTTAAAACATACACAAGAAATCTAAACCACCACTATGCAGAAATTTTAATTAAAATTAATTTATGAACAATATGGGATAAAATTGTTGATAATTAAAATTACACATTGATATGAATAATGTAACTATAAAAGAAATAGGAAATTTAACCAAAATATAGTTGCAATAAATTAATTAAATGCCAAACCTAAAGGTGGGGAAGGTTACAAATATTGTTGTGATAAATTATAATAATGAAAATAACTGTGATTAATAGTTTTAATTTTTCATTTAATATACACAATTGACAAAATAGTTAATTAGATAAAAGCTAAGGATTTCTTATTAATAAATTTATATGATTCCCTATTGTTTTAATGTTTTATAGGGTAATTGTGGACTGAAATGATCTAGGCAAAATAGCGTTCATAAAACTTTTTAAAATTGTTGTGGTTCTAATATATGAATAATAAAAGCTACTAGACACCCAAGACAAGAGCCCAAGAGGAGAAAATAGGAGTTATATCACTCTGATTTTTTATTACTTAATTATAAACTATGTATAATTACTAGTCAAAATTGATCAGTCTACCAAGTATAGGTCGGGAGAATAAAAGATGGCGGCTTTTTCAAAGCATTACATGATTTCCCTCCTCTAAGACACAACCCCTGATGAAGACCTGAAACTCAGGTCGAAACGTCGGCATAAAATAAATAAATATGGTTTTGTTTATTTATGCTGTTCTTTGCTGACCGCACCCCCCCGACAAACTTCTTCAAGCATTAAAAATAATTAATTTTTCTGTATCTTTACAACTACCAAAAACAATAGAAAATCTAAGAGAGTATCATTTAAATCAGAGTAAATTTGCTGGAATATGATCCCTAATTAGAGTTATTTACCTTCAATAGTTCTCGAGAAATAACTTTTTAAACAGCAACATTTCATAAAAATGGAATGGTATGGAATGTACTGAAATATCAGTAGTTAGTTAATTTATTTTGAGAAATCTATATCACAGGAATTATGTGACATACAGATGTCTATTAACACTCTAATTAAAGCTAGTTTAGTTTGGTATAAAGTAGTTTATGACGTTTATTTTCGTAGGAGTTGTTGTTTTCATGAAATTTGCTAAAATAAATCGATTTATTTTGATTGATATCAATAAATTGATAGTTCGGACATATTTTTATTAGCAAAATTTATATTCATATATGAATATCATAAAACTACTATCCCTACGAAGATAAGTGCCAATAACTACTTTACAGTAAGTTAAATTTTCTTTATTTTGAGTGTTGGCAGACATATGTGCGTCTTGTAGGTCTAGAGATATATTTTTTCAAAAATCCAACATTGTATACAAACAATTTATTTTGTCAATAAACTACTACTCCTACAAAGATAAACATTATTAACTATTTTATAGTAAATTTAACTAGCTTTAATTTGAGTGCAGACAGTGATCTGCACGTCTTATGGTTTCTGAAACAATGTTTTTTATAAATCAAACTTATTGTCCGAATAACTATAAATCAATTTATTTAAGAAAATATCATGAAAACTACTATTTCTACGAAAGTAAAGGTCATAAAATACTTAATAGTACATTAAACCAGCTTTAATTTGATTGCTTATAGACATTAGGAAGATTGTCCGTGTGGCGGTCAATAATGGTAGGTATATAAAATAGTAACAAAAAACTATTTATTGTTAACTAACGTTTCGCCCCACATTGCAGGACTTCGTCAGGGCTGATAAGAATCACCTTCTGAGACTTTCTCAGTTGGCATCATAACATGATTCTTATCAGCCCTGACGAAGCCCTGCAATGTGGGGCGAAACGTTAGTTAACAATAAATAGTTTTTTGTTACTATTTTATATACCTATATTGACCGCCGCCCGGACTACCTTCCTCCAATATCATTTATTTTGTTTGATTAATTTTTTTTATTTTTTTGGTTTATTTCCTTCTACTTTCTAATATTATACTATTATTTTAGCTTTTTGTTTTAAATGGGTGTTTTGTTTTTCATTCAAAGTTTGTAAATATGTACTCTTAACATTATTTGCTCTTTATTGTATATTATAATTTTTTTTAAACTTAGTATTAGAAACTACATTTTTATTAATTATTATTTATTTATTCATTGCTTTTTTTTTTATTTTCTGCTCTTTATTTTTATAGTATTTATTGTATTGTATAAGGATGTTTTGTTATTGTAGGTTATCAATTTTTCTTTTCAATATATTATTTGAAGTTACATTTTAAATAAATATTATTTATTTGTTTTATTTCATTTGTTGATTTTTTGCTTTCTGCTCTTGAAAAACTAAAGCTTAATTTTAATTTTCTTTATTATTGTTCTAATGATCCTGAATATTCATCCCAGAATGAATAAAGATTTTTATTAATGAAGCATTATAGCTATTTATGGGAAATGGGCAACTATTTTAGACTCTCAGAACATTTACAGGAGTCTTAATTAGACTTTATTTTAACAATCGGTAATTTTTTAAAGATTTCTTTGATGGCTTTTCTTCTGGTGTTGTCCTTCTGGACGTCGCTTCCTACTATTCTCCGTGGCTCTCCCGGATAGACAGGGAAGACAGGACCCGAGGAAGAATAGTGGAGAAATGAAACAGACTACAAAGGCGGATGCTGAGGAAGGGACAAACTATATTTAGGTTCACTCGCTCCTAGTTCACTGTCTAGTTTGTTCTCTCAGTTATCTTTCGTACTATTCCATATTATAAAGCTTCTCCTAAAATAAACTAACTCAACAAAATTCACTAACTACTGGTTTTTCAATATACATATCATGAAATGTTATATTTTACTGTTAAGTATAAAATGCTTTTTAAAAATCTGTATTTCGGGAACTATTGAACGTAAAAATCTAATTTTTTTTTAAAACTATTGCAACATTTACTAGACAAACAGTCTAAATTGCCAATCCATTACAAAAGACTGATCTACATGACTATTATAAGGCCTATCTGGACATACGGAGTTGAGCTTTGGGGCTCCACTAAACCATCTAATTCCTCTCGAATCCAATCCTTACAGTCTAAAATCCTTCGTAAAATCCTTAATGCTCCTTACTTTGTCACAAATCAAGTCATACATCAGGACCTCAATGTTCCATATGTTGCCGATTTGGCCAGAACCAGATACCGTTCCTTCCATAATAAACTTCTCAACCACCCAAATCCACTTGTTCCTAACCTGGTTTCTCCTTCATTACCTAATAATCCTCCTAGGCGTCTGAAAAGAAGATGGTCTCGAGATCTTCTCCTCTAGTAATCTAATTTGAGTTCTATCAGTGGATAGATTCTCCACATGTCACTATGTCACCTACAGCAAATTTACTTGTTGTATATATGTGTATACAGTTGTAAATATCAATAAATAAATCATTAAAAAAAAAAATTTTTAAATGTTCTCATGACAAAGGTGTCATATTTAAAAAGATAAAAAGGTCATTGTATCGATAGTATAACTCCATATGCCTTCTGTAGACGATCCTGAAATTAAATCCTACGACTGTGACTGTCTCACTATCATTAATAATATAAAAATATGTTGCTGTAAACACTAAATGTTGTAGAAAAATAGAAATATCTAGGTGTCACTGTGGATAATGCTTTTTCTTAGGAACCATACATAGCAAATATTTTAAAGAGATTGAGAGTATGCTCATATAAAATTTATTACCACCAATTTGTACTTAACAGATAAGCTTTAATAATGGTGCACACTGGTAATCACTATTTTTATCGATATATCGATATGGGATCGAATTTTATAACGCTAGTGCTCATAGTAATTTATCAAAACTAGCAAATCTACATCATCGAACATTAAGAACAATAACACACCACAATAATAAAGCAGAAAATCTTTGAATTAATGGTACTTTACCACCTAAACTATTTCATTGTTACAGAACTATTTTAATATTTATAGTTAGTAATTTATTTAGAAAAGAAATAATATATCTAATGAAAATTATATTAAATTTATTTATAATCTTAATATTTTCTTGAGACTGGTAAATTTTTTAAAAATAAATAATTCAAATTTTATCCATTATAGTCTGAAACCTTTTATTTTTCTTATAAGTCCGACGTTTCGGCCAATCTGGCCATCTTCAGGGACAAACTTAATACAACTTTGAAACTATATAATTTTGAAAACTCTAACTCCATGCAGGCTATTCTGCCCAGGACAAAAACACCAATTTCTAATTAGTCAAATATTCACTTAAAACAAAATCATTTATCATCAGACACTATTCCTTAAAACTTTTATCAAAACAATTCGTGTACAATAATTGTTGTTATTATTATTATGTTGTTAATTATTGTTAAGGAATTGTTGTGATACAAGTTTTAAGGAATAGTGTTTGATGATAAATGATTTTGATTTTGTTTTAAGTGAATATTTGACTAATTAGAAATTGATGATTTTGACCTGGGCAGAATAGACTGCATGGAGTTAGAGTTTTTTAAATTATATAGTTTCAAAGTTGTATTAAGATTGTCCCTGCCGGATTGGCCGAAACGTCGGACTAATATGAGAAATAAAAGGTTTTCAAACTATAATGGATAAAATTTGAATTTGAAAAAAAGTTATAAAAAATATTAAATTTATCGAACCACCCTATAATAATATATTTGATAAACGTACTTGATACTATATGGTACTATATCTGCTCAATTTACCAGAACAACTAATAAATAAATCAACAATAAAGAAAACTAAAAAAGAAATACTTCTATGATCCCAATAAAACTGATTTTAATTCACTAAATGGCTATATATCTGCCTGTATTTGTTCATAACTCCACATAATTATTCATTATATTACGATTAAAATTAGCTATATATGTGTGTGCTTAGTTATAGATATTTATTTAGATATTTATAGATTCTTAGTTTTATCGTATACTTGTATCATCTTGTTTTATTCTCATTATTATATTGATTGACTAATTGTAAATTTGCAGCTTTATTATTTACTTCAAAGTCCTTTCAGTTATTTTTATTATTATTATTTTTTAATTTCATTTTAGTATTGGTTAATCGAATTATTAGTTTTATCACGATAGATGAATTGATCATTTATAAATTGTAAATTGTACTGATCTACCTTATAAATTGTAGCAGCCTCCATGAAGCCCTCTTAGTAAATTAATAAATTTTATTTATGTCTATCACTTTTATGTGTTATTTTGGTATTGACCGATAGATGTCATTTTGTCTGACCATATTTGATGTGAATTTCTTAATGAATAAAAAAAAAAATTCCTATAAAGATAAATTTTATAAACTATATTATAGCACATTAAACCAGCTTTAATGTAAATGCATATGGACATCAATTTGCCGAATGGTCCAGGAGATTTCCTACTATAAATTCACCAGCTACTAATTTTTCAGTACATTTTTTATGAAATGTTGTTAATAAAAAGACTATCGAACGTAAACTGCTCTGTTAGGGATAATATTTTAGTAAATTTTCTCTACTTTAAATGATATTCTATTCTGGTTCCTAGTGTTATTGGTAGTTTTAAAGATATAGAGTTCCGAAAGAAAAAATATATTTTATTTTTAACATTTTGAAATATCCACCATTTTCTATTCCTCCTACCTATATTTGGCAGACTCATCAATTTTGACTTGTAATTATACATAGTTTTCAGAATTGAACCAATTCCCTATTATAATGATCACAGTCTCTGTTTCCACCGAACAAATAATCTGGGCTCTTAGTTCATTTTCTACCACTGGTTCGAGAGGCCACTAAAAATTTTCTTTTCTCCTACATTTTTAGTGAGAATAATATCGAGTCAAATATCGCAGGTATTGAACGGAAGTATTGAATCGACCTTTTTCGATTCAGTATGAACATTTGCTAAAATAAATTGATTTCTAGTTGTTCGGACATAATTTTATATTACCTATAGAATGATAAACGTCATAAACTGCTTTGTAGAACATTAAGCTAGTTTTGATTTGAGTTCTAATAAAGATCTGTTCGTCTCCTGGTCCTTGATATATTTGTTTTCCCACAATGAATTCACTAAATACTTATTTTTCAGTAAAATAAATGTAATTAAACTTGCTATAAAGAAATTTATGACACCTATTTTCATAGGGGTAGTAGATTTTATGATGTATGATTTTTACATATGCAATTTCACCCAAATGATATTAGCAAATATCATGAAAACTACAACTACGAACTCAAACGGCAGAAAATACTTCGTAGCACAATATGAAATGTTGCTATCTGAAAAACTGTATCTCTGTAACTATCAAACGTAAACTGCTCTGTTAGAGCTAATATTTTAGCAAATTTTCTCTATTTTAAATGATATTCTATTTAGATTTTCTTTTTAACATTTTGAAATATCCAACATTTTCTATTACCCAGCCTATACATGGATAGAAAGATAAACGTCATAAACTGCTTTGTAGAACGTTAAACTAGTTTCGATTTGAGTGCTAATAGAGATGTGTACGTCTCCATGTCCCTGAGTTATTTGTTTCAGTACATTTTTATGAAATGTTGCTTTTTAAAAGGCTATATCTCGAGAACTATTGGACGTATATAGCTTTATTATGTCTCATATTTCACCAAATTTACTCTTCTTTAAATGATGTTCTCTTAGATTTTTTAGTGCTGTGCTTACGTACTTTAATAACTACAACTAGGTTTAATTTTAGTGCTGGAAGCCATCTATACCTTTAGACATTTCTGAGATATAGATTTCTCAAAATGAATTCACTAACTACTGATTTTTCCTTGCATTCATTTTGAAACGTTGCTTATAAAAAAGCTATAACTCGGAAACTACTGAACTTCAACAGATCTATTAGGTCTCATATTTTAGTAAATTTTCTCTACTTTAAATGATATTTTATTCGGTTTTCTATTATTATTAGTAATTTAGAGAAATGGAGCTCCGAATCAAATTTTTTTTTTAACGTTTTGAAACAGCCGCTATTTATTCCCACTACCTATACTTGGGAGACTCTACAATTTTGACTTGTAATTATACATAGTTTTCATTAAAGTAATAAAAAATTGGGATGAAATTACTGGCTCTTGATCTAAACTATAATCGGCTTACAATTCTTACTTGCATTACAATATTGCAAAAGCTGAGAGCCAGGGGCTTGATGCTGAACCCAGGACATTGTAGAGTCTTGCAGGTGAGGGTTTCCCTGCGCCTACTCGATACTCAGTCCTTGAGTATACTAAACGAGAGCCGGAGAGAAAGAAAGTTATTTCTGCTCAATTTATTATTAGTTTAATGAAAACTATATATAATTACAAGTCAAAATTGATGAGTCTGCCAAGTATAGGTAGTGGGAATAAATAGTGGCACTTTCAAAACGTTAAAAAAAAATATATATATATAGGAAGATGGTCAGGGTTGCGGTCACAAGTGAAACGAAAATAGTTTACAACTATTTTATTTTCCAACGTTTCGCCCCACTTTGCAGGGCTTCATCAGGGCTAAAAAGATACAAAATGAAACTA
>NW_027116263.1:567990-568555 GCF_000696795.3 Halyomorpha halys
TTATTCTTATCATTGTATCTTATCTTTGTATTTTAGCCCTGATGAAGCCCTGCAAAGTGGGGCGAAACGTTGGAAAATAAATAGTTGTAAACTATTTTCGTTTCACTTGTGACCGCAACCCTGACCATCTCCCTATATATCAATTTTTACGGTCAACTATATATACATATATAGTTAAAAAAAAATTTGATTCGGATCTCCATTTCTCTAAATTACTAATAATAATAGAAAACCGAATAAAATATCATTTAAAGTATAGAAAATTTACTAAAATATGAGCCCTAATAGATCTGTTGAAGTTCAGTAGTTCCCGAGTTATAGCTTTTTTATAAGCAACGTTTCAAAATGAATGCACTGAAAAATCAGTAGTTAGTGAATTCATTTTGAGAAATCTATATCTCAGAAATGACTAAAGGTATAGATATAGATATATAGGCTGCCAGCGCTAAAATTAAACCTAGTTCTAGTTATTAAAGTACGTAAGCACAACACTGGAAAATCTAAGAGAACATTATTTAAATGAGAGTAAATTTGCTGAAATATTAGCCCTTAAAGAGCTATTTAC
>NW_027116263.1:571345-572590 GCF_000696795.3 Halyomorpha halys
GTTTTTATCATGTCACTATGTCACCTACAGCAAATTTACTTGTTGTATATATGTGTATACATTTGTAAATAACAATAAATAAATTATTTAAGAAAAAAAAAAATATGCAATTAATTATTCTTTACAAACCAATGTGCATATGCAGCCATTCTTAGGACCTTGTTTTGGAAATATTTCAATTTCTTTTTCGCCTACAGTATGCTGCAGCCCACCGTTCAGGCTGTTGCCAGTTCTGTATATAATACAGAGCTGAGGGAAAAGCTGGCTTTAAGATTGTGCCATTTAGCACATGCAGTGCTGCCATAACCACTAGCGGAGATCGTTGAAAGCACCGCAGAGAAACTGCTGTTTTAATTAAGTGCGGACTACTCAAATCATATCCCTTCCGGTAGCTTCTTTTGAGTTGCTGTTGAATGCGGCCCCCGGTGCCTCTTTAATGGTCTCCTCTCGGCTCCAATTAACGTTATGGAGCGCTGGTTTCTTGCTATACAAACCTTCCACCTTGGAGCTAAAGGGAATATGTAAAATAAATGGTTCTTTTAATCGTAAAATAAATTTGTAAAGTTCAATCTACACAAATTTTATATTGTGGAGAAGATAGAGGTGCGGTCAGAAGAACACAAAAAATAGTTAACACTAATTATCTGCCAACATTTCGCCCCACTATTAAAAATAATTAACTACTATACCCTCTCCTATATAGAAATTTCAAATTAAAACCAGAAAAACTGTTCTTATATTTAAAACAAGTCTCAGATCACTGCTGATGTCTCGGGAGGAGCATCCTTTACGAAAAGAATTGCAGTGAATGCTCCTTGGTTCATAAGAAATAGCCAATTACATCGGGAATCAAAAATGGAGTCGTTTGAGGATTACATAAAAAAAAAAGAAAGGTTCATGAAGGTCACTCCCAGTTATCTACAGTTAAAGGATGAGTGAACTATAACTTGGGAAACCTATTACAGATTCTATAATTATCAGTTCTGCTATTGTCACTCTAAAATTGTATTTTATCTTAATTTTTTTTTCATCTTTTTCTTAAATTCACTTTCATTTTTTTTCCATTAGAAGTCAATTATTTATTTTGTTAAATCCATTAATGTCATTGTTTTTGTTTTTAATGCTTATTTTATCTTTTATTAAGAAATATTATTTTAATTTATTTATTTAATATTAATTTTTTTTGTTTTATTTATAACATTTTATATAGTTAGGGATGTCTTTTGTATGAGTCTCCCCCCCCCC
>NW_027116263.1:573830-596426 GCF_000696795.3 Halyomorpha halys
CGTAATAAGGAGCATCAAGGATTTTACGTAGGATTTTGGATTGTAACGATTGGATGCGGTAAGAATTTGATGGTTTGGTGGAGCCCCACAGCTCAATTCCATATGTCCAAATTGGTCTGATTATTGTAGTGTATACTTTTTTTTTTTTGAAGCGTTTGTCAAGTGTTGTAGCAACCGGAATCTACGAGCAGTTTCTTATCGTTTCAGTCGTGTGTGTGGATTCCAAGTAAGTCTCTTGTCCAGATGGAGTCCTAAGTATCGAATCTGTTCAACAGGCGTTGGACTGATAATAGAGAGATAAATAGTAACCATTGTGATTTACTTGGAATAATCTATCAATGAGAAAGGAAAGGATGATGAGAAAGTATGTGGGAGGTTGGAATCTAGAGTCTGTAAAGCAGTCCCGGGTCCCAGACTCGCCCAAAAGCTCGTTCTAAGTAAAAGTCTCTTGCAAAGTACATTCTGCGCTCCAAGGAAGACGAAACCACGTCCAGAACATTGCTGGATAGTTGAATGGGATGTTCGAAATCCACACTGGTGCTCAGGGATTATATGATTGGAATCTAGAATGGGGTATAGGCGTTTCAAAATGAGTTTTTGTGATTGAATAAAAAATGAAAAGTTGTGAGGTTTATTTTTCCAAAAAAAAAAAAAATATATCAAACTAAAAATTTGAACTCTTAGACAAAGGTTGAATAAAAAAAAATTATTGCTCGAAATCCTGGCCTTCTATGTGATCCGTGCACCGTACTTGATTACTATTAATTTTTGTTAATTTATTGTGTTTATTAAAAAAAAATGGTTCCATACAGCAATTAAAAAAAAACACACAGAAGACCAAAATACAATCGAAAAACATTCGTCTATTTTCTTTTCCCGATCCCTCTAAAACAGAAAGAAACAGTGAATTAGTGAGTGCTTTACTCTGAAAAAAAGTAAATAAATCGTGTTGGGTATTACCTTTTACTACCTTTGGTATTTTAAGGTTACCTGTAATGTTTATTTGTTATTAAGAAGTGTGGGGGAGGGGGAGAGGATGCATCAGAAGATGGAGTTATGAGGTGATGTTTATAGGGTTTTTGGAACCTTTCCTGCCCTGCCACCTCGCAGGAAGGGTGGGATGGAGTGATAGACTGGAATACTGGATTGAAGGAAGCAGGGAGACTGTCAAAGAATTTAATGTGTCTCCGTGTGATGTGTTGTTATACAGTTTCTAACTGTAGTTCGTTATGAATGTGCGTCATGTTACGTCTTTCCAGAGATGTCCCTCGACATATCTTCTGTAGTGTGCTGTTTTGGTATTGTAGTGATTTCAGGGCTGTTGGGTAGAGAAAATGTAGTAGTGGTGCGCCGTGTAGGTCCCCCTGGTGAGTAGGTGAGGTATTTGAGTTGGTATGATGTTGATTTGACGATTTGTATTCTGTTCTGTGTGTACGCAGTGAAAGATAGATGTGTTTCTAGCTTAATGCTGAGGTATGTGAGATGTTTCTTGGTTGGTATTGTCTTTTCGTTGAGTTTGGATGCTCTGTTGGGAGTTTTAATGTCATCATGTGGTTGATGTTGTCTCGTCTTAAATGGAGCGCGGAATGTACTGCTCAGGAGTCTTTTTTGAAGTAAAACAGTCTTTTGATCGAGTCCGGCACCCAGGACTGCTATACAATATCCATAAATAACTACCCCCTACGTACTTACTCATTATCCGTTCTTATCTCTCCGACAGATTATTTCAAGTAAATCATAACAGCGCTTAGTCATCCCTATTCCGTCAGTCTGCTGGTGTACCTCAGGGTAGGTTCCTTGGTCCTATCCTTTATACAGTTTTCACAGCTGACATCCCAACCAGTCCCAACCATACTATCTTCTCCACGTATTCCAATGGCACATGTCTATTATAAGTGAATAATGATCCTTCCATTGTATCTCAAATACTCCAATCCCACTTCAACACCCTTGAAGAATGGTGACAAAACTGGAGGATTAAAATACATTTCAATAAATCCCACCAAATCACATTTACCCTTCGTCGTAAACCCATGACCTCTTGCCCTAGAGTAATCTTTTAATAATACTCCACTTAGTCCTATCGAACAGATCCGTTACTTAGGACTACATCTGGACAAACTTCTTACATGGAATCCTCAAACAAGACGGAAAAGACAGGAAACTGCTCGTCGATTCCGACTATTACATCATTTACTAGACAGACGGTCTGAACATCCAATCCATTACAAAAGACTGATCTACATGACTATTATGAGGCCTATCTGAACATACGGAGTTGAGCTTTGAGGCTCAGAGGGATTGGATGGTTTAATTCCTCCCGAATCCAATCCTAACAGTCTATAATCTTTAATGCTTTATTCTAATTTCACTATATCTAGGACAGGTACCCAATAAATGAAAGGTACCTTCCTTTTCAACGGGACAGTTATCGGTACTATCATGTATCCACCGTTTTAGTTTTAAATTGAGTAATTCCACTCGAAAATCGACCGCATCTAAACCATATCAAAATTATCTTTTAAATCTGGCATTATTTTTTGGACCGTAGATAAGCTTGCGTATAAGGAAAAAGTGGATCCGAGACATTTTTCAAGATTGCTTTGTTTTTCAGATTCCTCTACACTATGTTTAACTACGGTCAATCTTTCACGCAGATCGACAAAAACTTGAAGGATCGAGATAGACTCCATAAGATTCCTCAAATTCCTGCCTCTTCCAGTACCTATAAACTTTCTTTTTGATTACCTCTTCTGCTTGGATATGAAGTGAGCGAAAACCCGGGAACTCTAGATTTTTTTTTATTTGATTGGATTTACTGCTTGGATATTGGATGTAGTGTATAATTGTATATGGAGACGATACCTATTTCCTGTGCTAAAATATAAATATAATAAATATTAATAACTCCAGTACTATTTAAATGTTTAATTTTATTTTGAAGAGACTTTCTTGGAATCTACACACAGGTCTGAAACGACATGAAACTGCTCGCAGATTCCGATTGCTACAACACTTACTTGACAAACGCTCTAAACTTCCCATTCACTACAAAATATTAGTATACACTCAATCAAAGTCTTCCCGCATCCAATCGTTACAATCCAAAATCCTACGTAAAATCCTTGATGCTCCTTATTACGTCACAAATAAACTCATTCACAAAGACCTTAACATCCCATTCGTTGCAGATTTGACCCAAAACAGATATGCGTCTTTTCATTCCAAACTCCTTAACCATCCTAACCCATTAATTCTTAATCTTTCATCCTTAACAATCCCTGATAATCTTCCGAGGCGTCTGAAAAGAAGATGGCCACGGGACTTTCTAAATTAAATTAATGCTTGAAGAAGTTTGTCGGGGGGTGCGGTCAGCAAAGAACAACATAAATAAACAAAACCATATTTATTTATTTTATGCCGACGTTTCGACCTGAGTTTCAGGTCTTCATCAGGGGTTGTGTCGTTGAGGAGGTGAAACATAGTTGTAGTGAAACATATTGTTTCAGTACTAATCTCTCCCTCCTCTACGACACAACCCCTGATGAAGACCTGAAACTCAGGTCGAAACGTCGGCATAAAATAAATAAATATGGTAATCTACGGTCAACTATCTACACTTCAATATAAATTAAATTAATGTTTGAAGTATCACCAATGGGTGGTTCCTTCCCAAGATTTTCAAGTGTATATGAAACATACTACATATTTACCTATTGTATTATTTTGTACAGTTGTTAATTACATTAAATAAGTAATTAAAAAAAATTTTGGAAACTCCGTTTGATAAGTGAGTTTAAATTCTTTTCCTGAATGTCGGAGGAAGTTGCTGGAAGGCCCACCCTCCTGGTGCTAGTAGATACTCAACGCAACATTAGCTTGGGGGTTCTCCACCATATTCCAACTAACTGCTATTTATTACACGCGTTTAATTAAACTCGGAATCTCAGTTCTGCAGGCTTGCAGGATTTGCAGTCCAATCTCCTCTATCGGTCAGAGCTCGCGTATTTATGAAAAGGAGAGGGTTGTCACAGATAAATAAAATAAGTATAGTTCATATGGATAGATATAAAAAATTTTGAGACATGAAATAAACAATATAACAGCAATGGCGAAACTTGTTTCTCAAACTAAACATGGGTTTGATTTTGAAAATGTGAAAGTGATACATGCAGAAAATATGTCTAATCATTTTAAAAGAAGAATGTTGGTAATATATAATAATAATAATAATAATAATAAAGGCTTAACGACCAAACGCTCTCTGCATACATCCTTCCAGTAATGTCCCTCCAAACCTAATTCCACTAAATCTGTTTGAACACTATCCTCCCATCTACGTTTCGGTCTACCCCTCGGACGTTTACCCGTTGGTTCAGTCTTTATTACCATTTCAGGGATCCGCTCGTTACTAAGCCCTACAGCCTTACATGCCCATCTTATACGCCGCAATGCTATAAATTGAATTATATTTACCGGGTGTAGGTCTCTTAATTCAGCGTTGTGTAATCTTCTAAATTCTCCCGTTAATTCATCCTTTTTCGGTCCGAATATTTTGCGAAAACTCCAAGACGCTGTTCATCCCTTAGTGTAAGAGGCAACGCCTCACATCCATAAAGAACAGTGGGAAGGATAATGGTTTTTGTAAATTCTAATTTTTAAGTTTTTCGATATAAGCCTTCAACCTAGCTTTTATTACCTCATCAATTTCGTTTTTCTAGTTACCGTAGAACCTAAATACTTAAACTTATTTACCCGTTGAAACGTATTTCCTCCTATATCTATATTACCGAAATTGCTCGCGTTTTAAGAATGTTGGAACCAACTTATATTTCAGGAAGTATAAATTATACAATAAAGAATTAATAAGATTCTAAAGGACTAAACAGCCATTATGTTAAGATTTTAAATAAAATCAATATGTAGTTATTAGTAATTATTTAGATATCAGATGAAATGTTTAAATTCTCGCAATATGCAGATGTATACACATATATGTATATCTTTATCTATACACAAGTATATGTCTATTTTTTTGTGCAAAAATATGTAATATGTATGTTTTTAAATAATGTTAAATTATAAGTATCAAATAAAATTAAGAGTTAATAGAATTATAAATAGATTAAGCTCCTTACCTGTTGAAGGTAGGTTTTATTATTAGTATTATGGAACATACAACATATTTAGTTATTTTATTATTTTGTACAGTTGTATATTTCATTAAATAAATTTTTAAAAAAAGTGTTATGGATGTGGTTAGTAAAAAAGGAGAAACAATATAAAGGATAGTTTTTGTATTGAAATTGTTTGTTTTTAAATGATTAGCCATTTTATAAAATTTAAGTGAAACTATTATGATATTTGTTTTTGTTTTTTGAAGATTATATAACATTTAGCAAATAGTCTGCGGATGAAAGACTTTAAAATTAATTGTGATTTAATTGTAATCAATGCTTGAAGTATGTTCAAAAATATTGGTATTATGTGAGGAAGTAATATGGTAATAATGTGAAAACAATTTTTAGTTTGTCTTCTTGATCCCCCTAAGCGCCGAAACGTTAGGGAATTAAAATAAACTGTTATTGAGAGTAAAACCTATCATTGTAATAGGTTTTATTATTAATATAAACCACACTTAAACAATTATTTAATATATGTATTACATTAGTAATCTATAAATTTATAGTTTCAATTACCTACATAAGGAATATATAGTAAGGGAAAGTATTGAAATCGTGTGAAATTTCAACTTCGATTTTATCATGAAATCCATGTTTTGATATCCCCACAGTCCAAATAACCAAGTCTGCCCAAGAAAAATGGCCTGTTTGATTGTGTGAAGACACTCAAAAACGAAGTCATACGAACTTGAAATTAAATATTCAAGACTGGCGTATAAATCAATTTATTTTAGCAAATTTCATGGAAACTTCTACTCCTATGAAAATAAACGTCATAAACTACTTTATAGCTCATTAAACTAGCTTTAATTTGAGTGCTAATACACATCTGTACGTCAAATAGTTCCTGATGTCTAGATTTCTCAAAATAAATTCACTAACTACTGATCTTTCAATACATTCTGTACATTTTAATGAAATGTTGCTTTTTGATAAGCTATGTCTCGGCAACTATTTAACGTGAATAACTCTATTAGGGCTCACATTTTATCAAATTTACTCTACTTTAAATGACATTATTTTAGGTTTTCTTGTGTTGGAGCTACTTTTTAATGTATAGAGCTCCGAATGAAAAATTAATTGGTTTTATCGTTGTGAAACAGCCGCCATTTTTTATTCCCCCTACCTATACTTGGTAGACTCTTCAATTTTGACTAGTAATTATACATAGTTTTCGTTAAAGGAATACAAAATTGGGGTGAGATAACAGCCTTTTTTCTCGTTTTGGGCTCTTGTACTATAACAAGCGTTAGCAACTTTTTCTTTTACACTTAATTATAAAAAAAATATATAAATACGCGTGTTTTTATTCAAATATGCAAATCCTTATAAAAAGAATAAATACAATTTTTTTTTATTAATTTATTTATTGATATTTACAACTGTATACACATATACACATCAAGTAAATTTGCTGTAAATGATATTATGACATGACAAAAACATGTGGAGAATCTACCCATTGATAGAACTCCAAAAACATTTCTTAAGGAGAAGATCTCGAGGCCATCTTCTTTTCAGACGCCTAGGAGGATTATTAGGTAGTGAAGGAGAAGCCAGGTTAGAAACGAGTTGGTTTGGGTGGTTGGGAAGTTTATTATGAAAGGATTAGTATCTGGTTCTGGCCAAATCGGCAACATAGGGGACATTGAGGTCCTGATGGATGATTTGATTTGTGACAAAGTAAGGAACATTAAGGATTTTACGAAGGATTTTGGACTGTAAGGATTGGATTCGAGAGGAATTAGATGGTTTAGTGGAGCCCCATAGCTCAACTCCGTATGTCCAAATAGGTCTTATAATAGTCATGTAGATCAGTCTTTTGTAATGGATTGGAAGTTTGGACCGTTAGTCTAGTAAATGTTGTAATAGTCGTAATCGACGAGCAGTTTCCTGTCTTTTCAGTCAGGATTCAACAATAAAAATAAAAATAATTTTATTAAATACAATAATAACAACACACATATTTCAAAATAATCGTTTTTGAGATGTTAAACTGTTGTTCTATGACAGAAATATCGTATCCACTCAGTAAAATGGACAATAAAAAAGTTTTTTAATCTTTTAAAGCCTTTCGTTTAGTTACAAACATCGATAAATAATCGCTGCATATCTGAAATTTACAACATGGAGGAGGAGTGCAGACTCTAACGACTAAATAATTGTTTCAATATCAGCAGGTAGGGTGTTGTGCCTTATCTGCCCGGGGTGGTGCAGTAAAAACCTTATCACATGGACCGGAGCCCAAGGTAAATATTTGGGTACGTAACCTGCGGGCGGATGTGGTCAGCATGCTCTCCTCTAATCTGCTAATATGTCCTCTCCAATCTTCGCCAGCAGTTAGCATCCGTTGTAAACTGTACTCGACACGGCTCAAGATCCGTTTGACATTCCTTCACACTTTTGAAGAACTTATTTTTGATATCAATTAATATATGAATGAAGGGATATCAATTAATATATGAATGAAGTGATAACATAGCTGTATTGCCATTAATACTAATCCGAATTAGGCGATTTTTTCTTATTATTTTAGACGATGTGGTTATTTATGATATTATCACTACATAAAATATGAATTATGATGACAAGATAGTTGACCGTGGATAATATATATGCGGAAAAGATGGTTGCAGTCAGAGACTAACACAAATAAGTAGAAAAAGCGGAAGATTATTGATTGACCGTGTGTATAGATGAATGGAATATGTTCCGGGTGCGGTAAAAAAAAAACTCAAATAGTAAATAATTATACTATCTTATTGAGTCAACGTTTCAGGGCTAAAAAAGATACAAACACTATAGTTACAAAAAGTAAAAAAAGAAAAAACATAGGTGTAAAATAACTGGGGTATAAAATGAAAAGTAATATATAATAAGAAAAATTAAAGGTTGTAAATAGTAAATGAAAAGGATAATAGTAACAGATAGATATGAGAAGAAATATTAAAGAAAGTACAAATAAAGAGATGAAAAAATAAATAAATAAAAATCAAATGATGAGACAGAATCCATACCTGTTTTGACGGCAGTCAAAGGCAAAGTGACGGTTTGTATTTGGAGGAGTGGGGATGGCAGTTATGCCACAATAACGAAAATAATTTGTAAAGTAAACATAGTAAAAAAAGTATTTAAATTAGGTGGATATAACCTTTAAAGTAAATCATAACCTAGCCTACTCATCTCTCTTTTCTCAGTCCGCCGGTGTTCCTCAAGGTAGTATCTTAGGTCCCATTCTTTATACGGTTTTTACAGCTGACATCTCAACCCACCATAACACAGTCCTAACAACATACGCTAATGACACATGTATACTTTCTGTAAACAACGACCCAACTAATGCATCACAAACACTACAGGCACACAGAACATCTATTGAAGAATGTTGTAAAAACTGGAGAATCAAAATAAATCCTGAAAAATCCCACAAGATCACCTTTACTCTCCGTCGTAAACTTCTGCCCTCCTGTCCTACAGTATCCTTTCTAAATACACCACTAATGCCTGTTCAACAGATTCGATACTTAGGACTCTATCTTGACAAGAGACTTACTTGGAATCCACACACAAGACTGAAACGAGAAGAAACTGCTCGTAGATACCGATTGCTACAACACTTACTTGACAAACGCTCTAAACTACCCGTTCACTACAAAAAATTAGTATACACTACAATAATCAGACCAATTTGGACATATGGAATTGAGCTGTGGGGCTCCACCAAACCATCAAATTCTTACCGCATCCAATCGTTACAATCCAAAATCCTACGTAAAATCCTTGATGCTCCTTATTTCGTCACAAATAAACTCATTCACAAAGACCTTAACATGCCATTCGTTGCAGATTTGACCCAAAACAGATATGCGTCTTTTCATTCCAAACTCCTTAACCATCCTAACCCATTAATTTTTAATCATTCATCCTTAACAATCCCTGATAATCCTCCGAGGCGTCTGAAAAGAAGATGGCCACGGGACCTTCTAATTTAAATTAATGTTTGAAGTACCACCAATGTTTACTGGGTGGTTCCTTCCCAAGATTTTCAAGTGTATATGAAACATACATATTTACCTATTGTAATATTTTGTACAGTTGTAAATTACATTAAATAAATAATTTTTAAAAAATGGGTAAACAATAAATGGTAATATACATAATAGGGGGAGAAGAAATATTAATAAAAAAAAACAAAAAAAAACATAGAAAAACAAAGGAAAAGTAAAGTATAAAATAATGGGTACAATGTGTGTAAGTGATTAAGAAACAAAATATACCAAATGAGTGAGGATTCAGAAAAGTGTATAGTGAAAAGAAAAGTGTGTAGTGAAAAGAAAAACCCCATTTTATTGTTCCAACGATTCTGCCAGAATTACAGATCTTCATGAGGGCTAAAAACAAAGATCAAGATAACAACTAATGAATAAAAAAAAAAAAAAAAGGTACAGAATAATAATTAAATTAAGTAAATAATTGTATAGGATAAAAATAAATAAAGTAATGAAAGTTTTGAAAAGTAAAACGTATATAAGTAATTAAATATTTAATTAAAATAACCTAATTAAACAAATATAAATATAATGTAAAGAAACAAAGAAATATGAATATAGAATAAAGAAACCAAATATAAAGTTATTATATTATATTTATTATAATAAATTGTAATTTTATTATATATTGTTATTATATATAAGGCACTATTAAATGAGTTCTTTCAACTTGTTTGTTCTATGTTCTCACCGCATCCCCAACCATCTTCTCCTCATAAAATGTCGATAGTTTTTATATAATAAGGCTCATTGTACTTCAATATTAATTGAAACGATTCAGACTGACTGTCATATCAAAGTGTGTTAATAGATTTTTTAGCAGTGAAACAAAGTTCGTTTTTAGCACTTTGAGAAACGCTCAAATACGAATTTTAATAAATTAATTTCAATAATTTTTTTTAATTTTATGAACAATTTTTACTTTTGAAAAAACAAAAAAATTTTTTTTGGTCCAAAATTATCGCCTCATATTCGAAAGATCAAAAAATAGAAATAGCTTAAACGCTTAAGGTGACAAACCGAATATAATTAAACAAATTGGAACCAGAGATATAAAATAATTTGAAACTCATATTTCGCCCTTATTATTAGGGAATTTTTAGACTTACATTAAATATAAATTATGTAAAATGTTTTCATATATTAGATAGATAAGGATATTAAATTATTTAAAACTACTGAAAAATTATCAGTAGAGTGTATGTAATATAATGAAGGGATATCGTTGGAGGGAATGGTAAAAAAACTTAGCTTAAATTACAAAAAGTATTGGTGTACTAACTGCCTGGTTGATTTTGGGTCGCTTTCGCACTTGGCCCAGAATGCCCTGGATGCAACCGATGACTAATTAGGGGTATGGAATACTGTGTAGATGAAGGAGAAAGAAAAAGGAAATTTAAAATATCCTTGTGAATGGATAGGACAATAAACAAATAAAATAATAGCTAAAAGAGAAAAAAATGAAAATGTGAACATGCAGTATAATAACAAATAAATGTGAACATGCAGTATAAGAACAAATAAATGTGAACATGCAGTATAATAACAAATAAATGTGAACATGCAGTATAATAACAAATAAATGTGAACATGCAGTATAAGAACAAATAAATGTGAACATGCAGTATAATAACAAATAAATGTGAACATGCAGTATAATAACAAATATATCAGACATAGGTTCTGCTGAGCTCTATCGCGCAGGCGCAGAAGAGAAACATGCTGATCATGTCACCACGTCTGTACCGCGCCCTTGGACCGTAGGTACTTTTCTACTTTGTTGTAGTTGAAGGAATAAGCAAAATATAATGGAGTTTCTCCAGTATCGATCCTAGTTTTGACTGGAGACCCACGCTCGACGAGCAGCTTCACCACGTCCAAGTAGCCCCTATGGGACGCAATCATGAGCGGTGTCCATCCCCCCTTCGACTGACCTCCTGGGTCCAGGTACAGATGGAGAGAAAGAGAAAAGTACAATTTAATAAAATAAGAGTTTTATTAAAAATAATAGGACTTATATTCAAATTGGAATATATAAAAATGATTTTTAATTTTATATGACGTATGTCTACAAGTAAATAATAGGAACATGATAGTGGGCAGAAGTTCCCGAAACGTTGTTTGGATTATATAAGGAATAAAAAAGTGGATAAAGGGCATAACTTAAATTCCTGAAAATAAAATAAAGTTCAATAAAAAAAAAATAACGATCGGAATTCATTTTCTTACTATATATTTCTGATATAAGTAAGTGAAAGTAAAAAACAAAAATAATTTAATATTAATTTATGACGTACACATTGCATTTAAATTTATTACAGTTTCATTTTAATTATTGAGTGTTTTCGTCTCTCAGCTGATATGAAAGCTGTTCTGATATTATTTTAAGAACTGATAGAGATAAGAGCATCACAATTTCTCAAGATTTTTTGATCATGATATGAAATTATCATTATTAGGTCTTACCTGCGAACAATCTTGTTTAACATTTCATATATTACACACACACACATATATATTTCATGTTTTACATTTCATATATTTATCCTAAAACTATTTTTTTTTTTTGTAAGAAAATGTTTGACCATATGAAGTAGATTCTTGGAAGATATCGGTCAATAAAGATACAAATAGTAGAAAAAATTATTTAATATAAACCAAAACATATATGCGTCTTTTCATTCCAAACTCCTTAACCATCCTAACCCATTAATTCTTAATCTTTCATCCTTAACAATCCCTGATAAATACTAATAAATACATTCAAGTGTGATAGAATTGTGAATAAAGGACTAGAGTAATAAATTGTAGAACTGTACTAATTAGGAATAGTTGTAAATACGGTAAAGAGGTACCTATAGACCTATAGACTATAGACCTACAGACTATATACCTACATACTATATACCTATAGATTATACTTAAAAGACAAAAACTTAATAGACCACTTAAATAATTATATAGGATGTTAAATAGAAAATTAACAGCTTTCAAGCAGACAACAAACTGCTACTTTGCAATACAATAATAAAAAATATTGAACTTTTGCACATGAACTGTGGGAGACAGATAAAAACTCAAACGCGTTCAATACTTTCAGTGCAGTCCTTCGATCTATAGCCGTTGTTACTTAGTATATCACCTGCATCATGACCTTAACATCCCATTTGTCTCAAACCTTATTTAATCCAAATTCATCACATTCCATGAGGAACTCACTCATCATCCTAATCTCCTAGTATAATTCCTGTCCTGTATTATCCATCCATACAATCGTACCCGAAAGGTTAAAACAGCAGTGGACCTGTTTAAATAATTATATTGAAGTTCTGGCCTGATTCTCCTCTAATGTCCTGAGACTAGCATCTTCGCTTTACCCCCACTAACTTTAACAGGGGTACAAGGTCATACCCAAGATCAAAACTAGGAGGGGGGCAATCCAATTAGTCAACCAGGTTGTGAAATTTCAGCACGGAATAGGAACCAAATTTTTAAGAACATTATATATTATATTTTATTAGTTATTAAAATTAGTATTCACTTGAAAAAAATTTCCGGGGGGCAACTGCCCCTCCTGCACCACGTCTTGGTACGCCCCATATTTGGATGCCAGTGATATAATTGAATGCGAAGCACCGAAAACCTATCCTGCTCAACATTATCCTTTACAAGTGGTGGATCAAGTCCTAGGATATATATTAATATTGTAAATAGAAATTAATATGTTTATCATTTTGTTTTGCTTTTAGTTTAATTATTTTATAACCCCAAATCCATGAGTGCGCATTAAAGTCTCCCATCAGTGATGAGTGTTCATCCCAGCCTTCCAAAAGATCTTCAAGAGGCAGCTTGTTTCCCGGTGGGCTATAGATAAAATAGATCTTCCTCATGCATCTCCCATTCCATACTTTGGCACGCATCACCTCAGACTTTTCTGTTGCAGTCATAGTCGTAATTATATCGATTTTAGCGACTAGATAGCTTTTAACATAAACTACCATTCCTGAAGCCACGTGTCAATATTTTAATTTGGTATCCTTTTATATTTATAAAGTCTTTTTCAGTTGAAGCTCCACATTCGCAAAGACCAACAACATCAATATTATATTTTTCCAAAATAATCTTCAATTCTGTAAGTTAATCATGTGTTAGATCTCCAGCATTCCAAAAAATAATTTTGAGCTTGGAGCTTTGCATAAGGATAACCGAATTCCCGGTAATCTTAGCAGAACTGAGGGAGTGGCTTGGTTGGTGGCTAGTAACAGGACATGATCTGCTCCAAAAACACCACCATCGAATTGGCATCGTAGATTCCCCGAAATGTCCTCTATGCAACATGGGAGACATGGAAGGGGACCATCTTTTAACGTCTATTGGTCTAGAAGATGTTGAGCAGGATGTGGACCAACTAAGAAGAAGAGTAAAATTGTACTTTTTTTTTTCCGAACCCTCTAAAACAGAAATAAAATGTGAATTAGTAAGTACATTACTGTGTAAGAAAGAAAAGTAATTCGTGTTGTGTCTTACCTTTTACTACCTTTGGTATTTTAAGGTTACCTGTTATATTTAATTTTACATATGAGCTATCCATTCAAGGAGCTATTTTGAGTCCGGAGGTGAGGGGCCTCCTCCTGTTGTATCGCATAGAAGATAAAAATAAAAATAAAAATAAAAAAATAATAAAGATAATAGATAATGGTGAAATGATAAGAGAAACAGTCAGAAATCGAAAAGAAGTGTGAGGGAGGGGATTGGGGTGCATCAGAAGATTGAGCTATGAGGTGATGTTAACAGGGTTTTTAGAACCTTTCCTGCCCTGCCACCTCGCAGGAAGGGGGGATGGGGTGATAGACTGGAATACTGGATTGAAGGAAGCAGGGAGACTGTCGAAGAATTTAATGTGTCTCCGTGTGATGTGTTGTTGTACAGTTTCTAACTGTAGTTCGTTATGAATGTTACGTCTTTCAAGAGATGTCCCTCGACATATCTTCTGTAGTGTGCTGTTTTGGTATTGTAGTGATTTCAGGGCTGTTGGGTATAGATAGTGTAGTAGTGGTGCGCCGTGTAGGAGTGATGGTCGTAGTATTACTTTGTAGATGAGTAATTTGAGTCTGGTGTGTAGTAAAATTGTATTGGACTGCTAGAGGGAAAATGGGTAATAGGCCATTGGCGTAGGGAGGGGGGAAGTTTAATTATTTTGTCTTCTATTTATTATCTTGTTATAATTTAAGTTGTATATTTCTCTAAATATACTGGAATGTGTTATTATGTCTCTATTACCAAGTCTGGCTGTATATGATAAAAATTAATACTGCATAATTAAATAAAAATTAAAATTTTAATATATTTTAAGTTTGTATTTCAAAAATTGTATTATTTAGATTCATTTTTTAATGAGTAAATTGGCATTAATTAAAACAAAATAGGCTGTAATATATATTTCTTGATAGACTAAAATAATGGAAAATATAAAATCTTAAATTTTACAGTAACATTTTTAGTTACAGCCCTTGGACTTGAGGTAGTCTGTTACTGCATGATGATTGGAGTCTCTAGCATAGTCTATTGCAGTCCAACCAGTTTTGGTCTTAGCATCAAGTTCAGCTCCACGGTCAACGAAGAGCTTTACTACGGACAAGTGGCCATTCTTGGCTGCTGCCATTACTGCTGTCATTTCAAATTCTCCCTTTGCATGGAGATCAGCCCCACGGTCCAAGAGTAATGTAACCACTGGAAGGCATCCTTTTAATGCTGCCAAATGCAAGGCAGTTCTTTTGTCCAAATCTTGCATATCTATCGTTGCTCCCGCATCAAGCAGCGCCTTTATCACTGCAATGTGCGCTTCCTGTACTGCGCAATGTAAAGGAGTAGTGCGGTTCTTATCCGCCACATTGATCGCCGCTCCGGCCTCGAGCAGCAACTTTACCATTGAAATATGTCCTTGAAATGATGCATAATGTAAAACAGTCACATAGTTCTTATCTGGCATATTCACCGCCGCTCCGCCATCGAGTAGCGCCTTAACTACTAAGATATGCCCACCACCTACTGCCAGATGTAAAGCAGTCGCTAGATCCTCGTTCTTCTCATTTACCGTCGCTCCAGCATCGAGAAGCGTTTTGACTGCACTTACGTGTCCATTCTTTGCTGCCCAATGTAAGGGGGTCGACTTATCGCAATCTTTCATATTCACCTCGGCTCCAGCCTCAAGTAGCGTTTTCACTACACCTACGTGTCCATTTTTTGCTGCACAGTGCAAGGGAGTATTTCTTTCCTCATCTAATGCATTTATTTCCTCTCCGGCGTTAAGATACTCCTTTACCTGTGCTATGAGCCCGTCCCTTGCTGAGTAATGTAATAGGGACATACTTCAAAGGCTAATAATCGATCTGAAAAAAAAAAAAAATAAACCTTAGAAAAAATAAATGATATAAAATAACAACTTCTTGATGATAGCAGAAGATCCCAGTAGGAAAAAAAAGTTAGTTATTCCCCCCCTATTTTTGATAACTTCAATGACAACTACCTATAATTATTAGGCAAAATTGATGAGTAGATTGGGAGTAGGACAAGTGCATCGGATGCTCTGAATGCTGACCAGAAGAACGTGGAAATGGTCTTAGTTTTCTTAAAAAGGAATGTCCTTTTGAATAAGATTTAAACCAGAAAATCTGTTATACGAAATAAAAAATAACAAAAGAAGTAATTACTTAAATTTTTTTTCGAAATTATTTAAAGAGAAAAATAAAGTGAAATAGAATTATAAATATAAATGAAACAGAATTATAAAGCACGAAACATGGGCGTTGATGACCTCAGGGTTTTACGCCCTAAAGCCCCAGACAACAACAAAAGTATAGGTAGTTTTCATTTAAGTAATCCAAAATTTGTGTGAAATAACTGACTATTTTTTTTCAACCGGGTTCTTCTACAAAGTAGCAAAAATATGGTAAAAGATGTTCACCGTAAAAGCAAATAATATCCAAAACACGTCCTGATAAAATCAGATGAAGATAAAAGCTAAAATTGGGCATTGCTTCTAACAATGCCAATGGGGGAACTTGTCATAGTTCAATAGCTTTATCTTTTTCTAGTTTCAGAATATCATAAGTGTGGTTTACAATTTTTTCACATTAAGAAATACTTACAAATTACTTATAATAATTACAAAATTACTTTCAATTACTAGTCGTAATTGATGAGTCTGCCAAGTATAGATAAGGGGAATAAAAGATGGCGGTTGTTTCGAAACATTAAAAGAAAAATTATTTTTCATTAGTTATAAAATACCAAAATATGAGCCCTAAACAGCTCGGGTTTACGTACAATAGTTTCCGAAATATTTTTTTTTTTTAAAGTAACATATCATAAAAATGCACTGAAAAATCAATATTTAGTGAATTTATTGTGGAAAATTTATACCTGCTTTATGGTGGGGACATTTTTACAAAGGAGTTATTTATCTGGAAATGTAATTTCTTTTTGTATTTTTTTTCCTTCTTTTTTTGTTCATTAAATACATTAAATAACTGAGGTATTTGAGGAGATGGTCAGGGGAGAGGGAGGTGGGATGCGATCAGTAAAGGTACACAAAATGAAAAAAAACTTATTTATTTGTACCGACGTTTCGACCTAATTTCATGCCTTCATCAGGGCTGAAAACAAAACGATATAACAACCTTGATGATAACTAACAAACTTGGAAATATACATAACAATAAATTAAGTTGATACTAATAGAAGATAAATTATAATATTGTAGAGGTAAGAATTATTCAAAAGAAATGATAAAAAAAAAAAAAGTTAGTGTCCAAGTAAATAAAGACATAAACATGATGAAAGGTTTTAACGGAAATGAAATGATGAATAATTAAATTTACATGATGAAAAACAAATTAAATCGACATAATTAAATGTATGAAAGAAAAAGATATATAAGATACAACGGGCCAGAATTAAAAGGAAATATATCTTACGATGGATAAAATATACACAGTGATATTATTAATATAAAATTATATTATCATTTTTATATATGTTGTTCGACAAAAGTTCATGTTCATATGGGAATATCATAAAAACTACTAACTCTAAGTTAAAGTACCTTTATTTTGAGTACTGGAAGACATCTGTACAAATTATGGTACCGAGATATATTTTTGGATAAATAAATATTTTTGTCATAAAAACTAGAAATCAACATTTTGTGATTTTATTTTGTAATATATCATGAAAACTACTAGTCCTACGAAGATAAATGTCATAAACTACTTTATAGCACATTATATTAGCTTTAATTTGAGTGCTAATAGACATTTGTGCGTGGAATGGTTTCTGATATAAAGATTTCCCACAATAAATTCACTTACTACTGACTTTTTTTGTATATTTTTTATTAAATGTAGCTTTAAAAAAAAAACTTTATCTTCAGAAATATTAAACGTAATATTAAACAACAGCTCTTTTATGACTCATATTTTATTAAATTTAAATTAATTCATTTTCATTCATTAAATTAAATTCATCTACTTTAAATGAAGTTATATTACGTGTTCTAAGGTTTTAGGTAGGTTTAATGATATGGAGTTGTAGTACAAGAGCCTGGAAGAAAAAAAGGCAGTTATCTCACCCCAATTTTTGATTACTTTAATGAAAACTATGTATAATTACTAGTCAAAATTGATAAGTCTGCCAAGTAGAGGTAGGGGGAATAAAAATGGGGGCTGTTTCAAAACCTTAAAAAAACATTAATTTTTCGTTCGGAGCTCTATATCTTAAAAACTACAAACAACACTAGAAAATCTAAGAGAATATTATTTAAAGAAGAGTAAATTTTCTGAAATATTAGCCCTAAAAGAGCTATTTACGACCAATAGTTCTCGAGATATAGCTTTTTACAAAGCAAAATTTCTTAAAAATCTACTGAAAGAGTTTAGTTAATTTATTTTGAAAAATCTATATCTCCAAAACCATTTGACGTACAGATATCTATTAGCACTCATATTAAAGCTAGTTTAATCAGCTACCAAGTAGTTCATGTATTTATTTTCGTAGGAGTAGATTTGCTAAAATAAATTGATTTATAGTTGTTCGGACAATAAGTTTGATTTATGAAAAACTTCATTTTAGAAACTATTGGACGTGGAGATGTCTGCCAGCGGACAAATTAGAGCTAGTTAAATTTACTATAAAGTAGTTAATAATGTTTATCTATGTATAAGTAGTAGTTTTTATGATATTTCACAAAATAAACTCATAAAATGTTAATTTATAGTTGTTCGTATAAAATAAAATGTAAACCACTGCCAAGTTTGGTGAAGATTAGTTGATTCATATTTAAGTTAATTCTACTTTTTCATTTTTTCAAAAATCAGTAATCACCAATAAGTAAGAAAATAATGAGCTAAAAACTATCGTCAATTTAGTTTCACTCCTAAAAAATGTTTAACCACTCTTTCTGATCAGTCGGTCTGAACTGTTTCAATGTAGTAAATAAATAAATAAAATAATATTGAAGCACAGTGAAGGTTATACAGATTCGTTGAATTGTCTTGAAGTTATTTCAATTTTTTTTACCATAAATTTTTATTATATTATATTATTTATCGCTATAAACCAAGTATATTTATTAAATCATTAATAGAATGAATAAATAACTAAATACATTAATTTATTTTAAACTTTCAAGTTTATTCAATTAATGTATCTACATCCCTAAATCCAGCAATTGTGAGGCATTACCGGGTCTGATAGTAAAAGATATAAAATATAATTTTTATATATTAATTAAATTCCGTTTGGTTTAAATTTAAATAGAAGTTTGTACTGGAATTCAAAATGAAAAGGTCACACTGTTGGAAAATGTTTCAATAGATAATTTTCATATTACTTAATTGACTACTTACTGCGAAGTAATATTGTAGTACCAGCTTCCACTGCCTGGAGCAACTGAAGTGATTTCGTCCTTCAGAGCTGAAAATATATTCTGTTATCGCAGAGCGCGCTCTCTTGATTAGATTTAAAGCAAATAAGTGCAACAGGGTATTCCCCAGAGACAGCTCATCATTTCAAGGAAGAATGATATTTATCTATAGCTCGGTAACGTTGGACGTAAACTCCTCTGTTAGAACTCATATTTTATCAAATTTTCTCTACTTTAAATGGTATGCAATTATGTTTTCTAGTTTCATTGGTTTTTTTAAAGATATAGAGATCCGAATAAAAAATTAGTTGTTTTTTAACGTTTTGTAACATGTACCATTTTTTATTTTCCTATACTTGGCGGACTTATCAATTATGGCTGGTAATTATGCATAGTTTTCATTAAAGTAGTACAAAATTTGGGCGAAATAACTGCCTTTTTCCTCCTCTTGGGCTCTTATACTAATAGAACCATTATTAATATTTTCACTATTGATTCTACGAAAATTTAGAATGTAATTTCGCTTTACTGCTTTACTTTTATATTCAAGCTTTACGTTTATAAAATTAAAATGTTAAAATTTGGAATCGTAAAAAGAATATTAATAAAAATTGTCCCTGACATCTTTTGAAGTTCAATCTATTCACTGGAATACCGAAGAATTATACTGGTACAAGAAAGTATTACTATGGAAATATCTGGAATAATATATGAAAAAGTTAATTAGTTAGATAAGAAATAGTTTGATTGCCTAAACTATAATCTAACAAAGGCATACGATACTGTAGCCGTGATATTTAGAATTAATTGTCCTTGAGAATGGTCAGAAGAGCCGAAACGTAGGAGTGGAATAATAAGAAAATAAGTGGGTTAAGACTTGATGGGTATTTTTTATTATAATCCATAAACAAACCGGTCTCAAAAAAAGAATTCTTGTTCTTAAATTAAAATGTTTTGTTTATAACAATAAATTTTAAACATTTTCAAATGTTTTGACTAAGGTATATTAAATGTACTGTTTTATTAAATGTAAAAAAAGAAAAGAAATTCAGTTACAAAATCTGATGTGAACACAATATCTGCGAAAGATATTCGAACAGTAATTTTAAGTTTTTTAAGTAATTAAGTAATTTTAAGTTTAGTTAATGTAATTTTAAAATTTACAAAAAAAAACACCTGGTTAAGTGCCCTATGTGAGAATCGAACCCATAATCTGAACCCAGCGCTGTGAACCTTACGCCATAACCCGTACGTTCCGTCAGGTCTCTTTCCTGTCACATCAAAGCTTATTCTCTGTTATTAATTATTTACTTCTTCCTAAAAAAAAAATTGGCGATCTACTTTAATGAAAGCCTCATTCTCTTTTTTTTTTTTTAACAAATAAACGCATCTACAATGACCTTAATATCCCATTCTTTGCGGATTAGGCCCAAAACAGAAATGCGTCTTTTCATTCCAAACTCCTTACTCATATTAACTCATTAGTTCTTAATCTCTCATCCTTAACAGTCCCTGATGATCCTCCGAGGCGTCTGAAAAGAAGATGGCCACGGGACCTTCTAATTTAAATTAATGCTTGAAGTACTGCCAAATGGTTAATATGAAAAATTCCCCATATTTACTAATTATTTATTAATTGGAGAAGGTTGTCGTGGGGTGCGGTCAGCAAAGAATAACATAAATAAACAAAACCATATTTATTTATTTTATACCGACGTTTCGACCTGAGTTTCAGGTCCTTATCAGGGCTATAGAACAAAAGAGATAACAACAACATTTAGAGTAACATACAATTGAAAAGGAATAGTATACAAACAAATTTAGGATTATACAAAATATTGAATTAAATCATAAATGATAAAAAATTGATAACTGATAATTGAATAGTACAAAATTTTAATTGATTGATAATCGTGGAATTGTATGGTAGTAAATTGAAAACAGTAACAGATGAAATATAATATAATGTAGGTAAGAAGATATGTATAATATAAGATATGCAAGTAGTGTATAAAAAAAAAACTGAAAAATTAAATAAAATACCAATTAAAATTTTGTACTATTCAATTATCAGTTATCAAGTTTTTATCATTTACGATCTCTTTTATTCTATAGCCCTGATGAAGATCTGAAACTCAGGTCGAAACGTCGGCATAAAATAAATAAATATGGTTTTATTTATTTATGTTGTTCTTTGCTGACCGCACCCCCCGACAAACTTCTCCAATCATTAATCTACGGTCAACTATCTACCCCTAATTATGTTTATTATTTTGTTCAGATATAAAATACATCAAATAAATAAATAAAAAAGTATTTTTTAAAAAAATTTTTAGTGAATAATTAAGATTAAAAATCATTTAATAGAAGAAGTATTAATTTTTCAGAAAGAGACAAGTCTATTGGAATATTACAATCATGAAGAACAATCTGTACTTTCTTAAGTTACGGGCCAACATTGCCTAATTTTGTTACTTACATTTTTTGTTACTGCAAAAGTATGAATGGCCTATAACTTTTATAACTATAACCTTCCCGGGAAAATACTGAACATCTAGCAAAAAGCTCCATCAAAATGAGTTGGACGATATGGCAGCGCATAAAATATGGATAAAAAAATATTAATTTTTATATAATTGATACATGAACACAATATAATAAATTTGGCATGAATCGCAACAGTATTAAAGATGAGTCAGTCTCGTTGACCGGCCTTAGTCAGCTTGTTAACTGAGCGGGAAGTCTTATCAGTATTCTTCATATCAATATTCATGTCAAAACCTGATGGAGCATGTTTGCAGTATGAATAATAATTAAATGTTTCTTTATTTATAATTTTAACACTTTCTTCAGACTGGTTAATATTGTTTAAATAAATCAAATTTTATCTATTTTAGTCTCGAAACATTTTTTATTCCTGTATAAGTCCGACGTTTCAGCCAATTCGGCTATTCTCAAGGACAATCTTAATAAAATTTTGAAACCAAATCATTTAAACAACACTGTCTTTATGAAGACTACCTAGGTCATTTATATCACCCTAATTCACTCAATTGTTCTCATTAAATTAAAAATAAAAAATGAGGAGAAGATGGTTGGGGGTGCGGTCAATGAAAAACACAAATAAGTACGATTAACTTATTTTAATTCACAAATAGTTAATTTATTAAAAAAGCTAATTTTCACCTTTTTTTTTTTAATAAATTCACATTAATTTTTTTTTTTCCCGCCCACTTTTGAACGTATTATTTCACTTTTAAACCTTTTCTTACACATTTGTCGTCCCCCACCTATATTACGTTTCCTCTTTTCAACTGTTGTTAAATAACCATGACACTGTCATCTTCCGGTACTTCGTTATTCGGTAATTCGTTGGTTCGTATATATTTTTAACTCTTCCTATCACCATTTGTCATCACCCTCTCACACGCTTTCTTCTTCT
>NW_027116263.1:597017-608951 GCF_000696795.3 Halyomorpha halys
CCCCCAACCATCTTCTCCTCATTCATCATCCACGGTCAACTATCTCTCATAATTAAAAAGAAAAAATATTTATCAACAATCTTTTGCGATAAAATTTAACAAAGAAGGTTGACTGTGAAAAATAATTTTAATTAAATGTGAACAATTGACTAATTAGGGTAATTTATGGACTGATATAAATGACCTGGGCAGAATAGCCTGCATGAAATTGTTATTTAAATCATTTGGTTCTAAAATGTTCCTTGCGGAGGGCCGAATCGAACGAACTTCGGTCTTGTAAAGAAAAAAAAATATTTTGATATTAAAATGGATAAAATTTTATATATTTAAACAAAATTTAATATTCCTTTCAAACTGTCGGATTTGTATACTTTTTTAATTTTGTATATAATCGGGATCAAAGATCTTATTTGTTGATGCCCCCTGTACTGCCTTGAGATTTAATCGGGATGCCAGGATAATCGCTGAAGGCAATTATCCAAAAATAAGTTAATTAATTAATTATGTATTGAGTCCTAAAATACTATTATTATGATTGGATTATTTTACAAAGGCTATTTGTATGTTTACCAGTTTTCCAATTAAATACCTTTATATTTATATAATGTTGTTACCATTAATTATAGAGTACAATAAAGGGTGGTATATTGGGTTATATAATAGTATATAAACTACATAAAGAAACTAAGTATTTATTTATAATTCGTTATCATGATTAAAATGATTCAAATGATTCAGATAAAGGTTGCCATAAAATATAAATTATTACATTATTACTTATTGGTTAATTTTATATTTATAGCTGCTGATGGCGAGGGATGTGGTCCCGTAGGTGTCGTCTCATTCATAAGGGATATCCAGGTCTCGTTGCCTTTCTCACGACTTCGTCTGGTCGAAGTGAATGCTTCTCTGTCTCCATCTGTCTCTTCAATGTCCCCTTTTTCCTGGTCTCGTTACCCTACTCTTTTTCTCCCACTTCCCTTTTAGGGCGTTACCTTATTTTTGAATCTCCTTTCTCATTGGCTATCGGAGACCGAACGCTCCCGAGGTCCCCCTCAGGTCCGAGGATGGATAAAAAAGTTTGACATGTCCAGGAAGGGCTTGCACCAGCTTGATTTGATTCCGATCCCTCGTCAAACCTGTCATTTTTGTTACAACGCTTAAAAGTTAGCCAATTTTCTCAGGGGACTCTGGTAATGTGACAAACTTAACACAGATGTTTTCATATCCGGGGGCGCAGTAAGTGGTTCGTCGGAAGACTCCTACCCTAACTAGGTATCAGGGACAGATGGCAAAAAACCTCAATAAACGATATATTGTTGCAATAATGGCTAATGCCTCGATGCATAGCACCCCTGTAGTAGAGCAAATCAGAAGAACCCGAAGACGCTACGACTGCAATGCTACTTTAAGTTATCATTCGTGGCATGTAAGATAAGCCTTGGTTTGTTCCTACTACCACGTCAGAGCTAGGGATGGGATATCGGATAGCAATATCGATGTCGATATTATGTCGGAACTAAAATATCGATATTTTAAAATATCGAAATATCGATATCGAAAATTTAACGAATTAAAGTAATAACTTTTTATAAAACTTTCTTAATCTTATTATACCAAATATCGATAATTCTATTAAAAAAATATCGAAATATCGATATATATATTATCAACAATGTAAAATACCGAAATGAATATGAAATTTTCAAAATGAAAAATCGAAATACCTTTTTTTAGCTTTACATAATTTTTTTTTGTTATAAAATATCGATATTAATAACAACGTCGAATATCGAAAAGAATATGAATTTATCAAAATAGAATATCGAAATACTATTTCTATATATTTCACAAATTTTTTTGGTACGAATTACTAATATTTCTATAAAATAATATCTTACTGTCGTTAATAATTTTCATAGGGATATTATTAACAGTGTCACATATCGAAATACTTTGTTAGCCTTTTTAAACAAAATAGCCATATTTCGATTATGATATCGGAATATTGTTGATAATCTTTCATATTGATATTATCAAATATGTTTAATATCGAAATTGATATTAAATTAATGAAACAAAATATCAATATTTCATTTTAAATTTTTCTAGTATTTTTAAACATAATATAGATATTTCAATAAAATAATATTAGAATATTATTGGTAATTATCGATATCGATATAAATAACATTATCAAAGATCAAAAGGATGTAAAATTATTGAAACAATATATCGATCCTTTGATAATACAATATCGGAATACTTTTACTAACGTTAGAAATAAATAATTATAAAAATGTCAAATATCGAAATGAATAATCAATATTAAATATCGAAATACTATTATTAAGCTTGAATATTTTCTTTAACAAAATATCGATATTTGGATTAAATAACATCGGAATATCTTTGCCATATTATATTTTGGTACGAATATTTCCTCCTGAATATATGATTAAAGATATATTACATTTTTTTAAACCGATATTTCGATATCATCGAAGGAGAATATCGATATTCCGATATTATCGTTTACTCGATTTCGATATCAAAATATCGGGTATCGGAGACAAAATATCGATATTTCGATAATATCGATATCGATATCCCATCCCTAGTAAGAGCCGATGACTAGCTGGAGTCCTCCGAGGGACGTTCTTCCGAACACCAGACGAAATACTTGGTTTTCATTATTTTCGCCTTCTCGCCTGGACGAAGGAAGCGGTTATAAAACTGCAGGGCATGACGGTGACAGCGAATACGTCACTAGATTAGACATGATATCTCAATATCTGAGACCCCAATATTTGTTCTTGCATTATATCGTCAAAATAATTAATAAATTAATCCACTAACTCATTTGCCCCCTCAGAGATTTTATTTTAGTTGCTCGGAAATGTATGTGCTCTCTAGTAAGCAGAAAATGTCTCATAATTTTTTTTTTTTAATAATTTAATTATTGTTATTTACAACTGTATAAAAATATATACAACAGGTAAAATTGCTGTAGGTGACATAGTGACATGATACAAACCTGTGGAGAATCTACCCATTGATAGAACTCTAATAACATTTCTAGAGGAGAAGATCTCGAGGCCATCTTCTTTTCTGACGCCTAGGAGGATTATTAAGTAATGAAGGAGAAGCCAAGTTAGAAAAAAATGGATTTAGGTGGTTGGGAAGTTTATCATGGAAGGAATGGTATCTGGTTTTGGCCATATCGGCAACACATGGGACATTGAGGTCCTGATGGATGACTTGATTAGTGAAAAATAAGGAGCATTAAGGATTTTACGATGATTTTAGACTGTAAGGATTGGATTTGGGAGGAATTCGATGGTTTTGTGGAGCCCCATAGCTCGACTCTTGTAACAGTCATGTAGATCAGTCTTTTGTACTGGATTGGCAATTTTGACCGTTTGTCTAGTAAATATTGTAATAGTTGAAATCAATGAATAGTTTCCTGTCTTTTCAGTCTTGTATGAGGATTCCATGTCAGTCGTTTGTCCAGATGTAGTCCTAAGTGACGGATCTGTTCGATAGAAATAAGTGGGGTATTATTAAAAGGGCAAGAGGTTATGGGTTTACGACGAAGGGTAAATGTGATTTATGTTGTAAATGTGATCATTGTTCACTGACTATAGGCATGTGTCACCGGCATACGTGGTGAGTATAGTGTTAGGATGGGTTGGGATGTCAGCTGTGAAAACTGTATAAAGGGTAGGACCAAGGATACTACCCTGAGGTACACCAGCAGACTGATGGAATAGGGATGAATAAGCACCGTTGTGATTTACTTGAAATAATCTTTCGGAGAGATAAGAACGGATAATGAGGAAGTATGTAGGGGGTAGGAATTTAGGGATCTTGTATAGCAGTCATGGGTGCCAGACTCGATCAAAAGTCTCATAATTAAACTCTCGTTTCACACTATTTTAACAAAATTTCAGTATACATTCAGAATTACTGTAGTAAGGCACGGGAGGATCCCGATGTAAACGCAGGCCATGAAAAAATTAAAGTAAAATATATGTTTAAATATTCTCTATGCTCAAATTGTTTACACATCTTACTGATATATCCTATATATTTATATATATACGACCGTTAAATATGTAACAACAAAAGATATAGTTTGTAATCATCTCTACTGCAAGAGGACTCATTGCCTCAACCCTAACAAATATTGTATAACAAATACAAGAAAGAACTTAAAGAGTTCACCGACAACATAGACGTGAAATGTTAGTGTGTAGAGCGACGAGGAAAAACAGTTATCTATCTGTGCACAGTGTATAATCTTATCTTGTTTTTTCTTCTTACCTACAGTTTAATATCATCTCTATCTTTATCATATCTACATCTTTGTCAAGTGCTAATAATCCTTATAATAAACCTAAAGTCAGCTCTGCGCATCAAGTATTTCATCTCTACATTCATATTATATCATTCATTTAGTTCCATAATTATAATAATAGTCATTAAATTTTATTAATTTATTTCAACAAGTAACTTGTAATTCACCTTGATTTATCATAACGTTTTTAATTTATTAATGTCTGATCTTTTAAGAATTCCATGGGTTAGGTTTTTGATCTTGTAGAGTTGTGTATCCAATTCACTAATTAATGCTAATTTTTTTTTTATTTCATATTTTCATTATTTCAATTAATCATACTCCACTTCGCCTTCCTGTAGGTCTGTCGAAATGGTAAAATTCAGGTCAAATATTCAAATTTAAATGTCACTATTGAATAAAACGATGAAAAAAAAACCTCTATTAAGTAATAAAACAACTAAATTTATGCCGTTGTTCAAGAAAGATTGATCACAGTATAATATCGGTACATCTGTTCATTGGTAGAAAATTATTTAAAATGAAGACGTGTCACTCTCTAAGTGAAACTAAACTATCTTTGATACACGTTAAGTAAAAACTCTGAAAAACTTTTTTCTTTTAATTAAAATAATATTCAAACAAAGAACAATTTTTATTTCTGGATTAAAAACAATAAAATGAAAATTATTTTTTAGATTCATTTAATTCAGATAACATTAGTAACTAAATATGCAAGAGGTTTGTTAGTGATCATATTATTTAATTTACCTTTTTTATTTCCCTTCCATCTCCAATAAAACGTACTTCTTCGTCAAAGCATTTTGTTTACTTTAATCTAAGTTACAGAACTGACGACTAACTCTTAGGAAAAGATATTTGCCTTTGGAAATCCGTTGACAGAGTGTAGTTTAAGTGAAGTTAACTCGAGGAAGAGTTAGTTCAGAATAAACTGGAAAGACTTTTCGAAAAGTTTTCTTTGGAGGGAGGAGAGGTGGAGTGGAGTTACGCAATGACACGCAACCCGCAACATCTCCACTCACAAGCCTATGTGTATATAAACTTAAAAGTTTATAATACCTTACCCAGTATTTACTAAATAACAATTATTTTCAGATTAAATAATAGTTTGTTTAATTTAATAAAATATTAACAAAAACATTGCCTAAAATGTATGATATATAATTAATTTCTAATGTACGTGTAAGTAATGAATGGGTAGTAAAACTTTTTATATCACAAATATTTACAAGCTATTTATATACTTTCTTAATTTTATTAACTTTTTATATATTTTATTAACCATGCCCCCTTGTCTATGCAGAAATCGCCAGTGTTTTTATTTCACCATGGCAACCGTAACAGAGGGTCAACTTTTTATTTCGTGGGACCGCCTCAGAAATAAAAGTCACCCGGCGTGAATCGAATAAGGGACGCTGCAGTTGATACTCTGACCCACGGCCCGGCCAGAACTAGACTTGGATTTGGTTATTTGGACTCAGGGCTGTTAAAACGTATATTTCCATTGACATGTATTTTTACTTTAAATATATTTTTTCAAGTTCTTGAGACAGTTAATTATTTATTAAATAAATCAAAAATTGTATCCTTACTAGTCTCAACACTTTTTATTTCATCTCATCAACAGTCCAACGTTTCGGCCATTTCGGCCATCCTCAAGGACAATCTAAATATTTAACAGCTTATATTATATATTCCCTTGTAACATTTATAACAACAACATTATCACTAATATTATAACATACCTTCAATTATAAATTCTCACCTCACATTAAAATTTAAAATTTGTTTTGCAGGCTATTCTACCCAGGTATTAACATGAAAATGATACACGAAATAAAGAAAATGATCCAAATAAAACAGCATTAGTACAGCATGCAGCTAAAAATCAATATAATTTCGATTTTGATAACACTATAATTTTACATAAAGAAAACAATTTCTTCAAAAGAAAAATACTTGAGTCAATTTATATATCAGAGAACATCAATTACACAGTTAATTTTAAAACAGATACTAGGAATTTAAACCAACATTATGCAGAGATTTTAAGCAAAATAAATTTATAATAATATTGGAGGAATTTGTTACTATTTACAATTAATCTTAATATGAATTTTGAGAATTACAATAAATACCAATTTGAGACAAAAATGCAATTAAAATTGAATTTAAAACAAGGCTGACCTGTGTGAGTGGGAGGTTTTAAATAGTTTGTCTATATGGTAGTGATTTGGTGGATAATTTTAAAATTAGAAGATTTAGATATTTATGATTTTTAAATTAAAAAAATAGGTAACTAAACTTAAGTTTAGGTAAGCTTATTAATAATAAATATGAATTATAAATTATAAATTATAAATGGCATAAATGGGCCTTTATATAATATATCAAAATATTTCAAAAATAGCTTCACTAATATATATAGAGACAAAGAAATTGACATTATAAATTTAATAGAAGCAGAACAGAAACTAAGGGATATTAAAATTGAAGATGATGAGACGATGAAGAGTTATGACGTTGTCTCATTGTTTACAAATATTCCACTCAAATTGGTATATAGTATATAAATGAAAAATGGGAGGAAATAAAACCAAACACAAATATAAAAAATAAAAAATTGTTCCTAGAAGGAATAAAATTATGCTATGAAAATGGCATTTTTATGTACAAAGGTGATACATACAGACAGCTTTTTGGAGTTCCAATGGAGAGATGCTTATCAATATCATTTGCAGGACTAGTCATGCATAATCTAATAAAAGATGTACTTTCAATATCAGGTATTCAAGTAAAAATTATGTTAAAATACATAGATGATATTTTTTGTATATTAAAGAAAACAGATGTGAATAGATTACTGGAAGAACTAAATAGCCTCCATGAAAAATTAAAGTTCACAATGGAATTGGAAAAGGATGGTAAACTAAGATTTTTAGATATGTTGATGGTAAGACAAGGTAAGAATATAATCACAGAGTGGACAAAAAAAGAAACAAGTAGTGATATAATATTGAATTATTATTCTTGCCACCCTTATCACATGAAATACAATGTAATAAATAATTATATTAAAAAAGCTATTAAAGTAACTGATGATAGTAGATTACATATAATAAAAAATAAGATGATTAATATGTTCCTAAAAAGTTTTTACCCAAAATGTGAGGATTTATAAAGTGAGATTTTATAATTGAAGGTATGTTATAATATTAGTGATAATGTTGCTGTTATAAATGTTACAAATGAATATATAATATAAGCTGTTAAATATTTAGATTGTCCTTGAGGATGGGTGAAATGGCCGAAACGTTGGACTGTTGATGAGATGAAATAAAAAGTGTTGAGACTAATAAGGATACAATTTTTGATTCATTTAATGTATTTTTACGTTAGAAATAATTCTACATATTTATGTAAATGAAAATAAAAAAGAAATTATTAAGTCCATTTGCTCCTATGTGAGTTGCTTGAATATCACGTTAATAAAATACGTTAAAATATGTTAAGCACCGGCGAGCATGAAATAGTAAAAAGTTGTTCCGATCGGAATTGTGGACATTGCACGATTTAATTCAGTAATTTGTTGGCATCCATTGTCACGAGAGGTTTATCAATGGGTCTCCGTACTTTTCTGTGCTGGAAATATTTTATATTTTCTCTCTGAGTTCTCGTGATGTGTGGATGTTACGTGATATCTGGTTGTAGGTATGTCATTCCAGGTATGATTTGTCTTCTAGTACCTGTAGAATCTAATCTCCTACCATCTGGAAACATTCCTCTAAATTAGTTTTTTTATTCCGGAAAAATTAATTAATCTGGAATTTACCGTTCTATTTCTCATGCAGGATAAACTTGATTATTTTCTCTCTAATATATCTCTGTTCTATATATATGTATAACAGACATATATTCGAATCCGGCTGTGGCAAACATGTATTTTTTTAATATAGCCGTTAGTCAACCCTGTAGGTTCAAGAACCCTCTAAGATCCACCCATTCTTATATAGTGGGCACTCTTAAAAATCTCGCGGTCGAGGATAAAATGGAGTTATAAACGATTGTCGCTGGAATCAAAAACTAGTGGAATTTTTTTAAGTTAGTTATAACAAAAGTCTTTTTTTTTTATTTATTCATAATGACATAATGATATGATATGATACTGGATGTAGAGAAACTACCCAGTAGTAGAACTCTAAAAACAGTTTACAATATAAGGTCACGTGGCCATCTTCTTTTCAGGCGCCTCGGAGGATTGCCAGGAATGGAAGAGGAAGCAAGGTTAGAAACTAGTGGATTTGGGTGGTTAGGGAGTTTATTATGGAAGGAATAATATCGGGTTCGGGCTAGATTGGTTATATAAGGAAGATTTAGGTCTTTATGGATGCTTTTATTAGTAACAAAATAAGGAGCATTGAGGATTTTACGAAGGATTTTGGATTGTAAAGATTGGATACGAGAGGAATCGAAGGTTTAGTGGAGCCCCATAGCTCAACTCCGTATGTCCAGATGGGCCTTATTATTGTCATGTAGATCAGTCTTTTGTAATGAGTTGGAAGTATAACAAGAGTCAGATTTTATTTAAACTTATTTATACGAAATATATAGTAAGGGGATTGTGATGCTAAATAATATAGAAATAGCTGTTTTGAAATGTGCAAGGATTACTTTCATCTGATGATTGTAAGTAAATGGTGTGTGAGGAGCGCACTAATTTTTAAGCACTTTTTTTTTTTTACTTTATTTAATTTATTCACAACTGTAAAAGCATTTTTACAACTAGCGAATGAGATGTACAGAGAGAGAAAAAAAAACAATATAAAAAAAAAATTCATGAAGGCATGAAGGTTAAGTTCATCCAATGTTGCCTCTCCATTAAAATTGAAATTTAAAAATTTAAGAGGTCCCTTTTCCAGTTCCTTCGTCTCGTATCTGGTAAGTCTCGTGTTGATAGTCCTAGAATTAGATGGTTAGTGTGTGTTGGAAGTGTATCCGGAAACCGTTTATATAATGATGTAATGTTTTTTATTAATTTTAAAATCATTGTTTTTATGATTATATTATAATGTTTTTAATTATGACATCATGATTTTGAATAAAATAATCATGAACTGGATATAATAATAAAGATAAATTATATAAATGGTTTCTCTATATTTTATGCCATAACCAGGTTTATTTCATAACAAAAGGACGGGGGTTGAAGCATTGAAAATGAAACTGGTAAATTTATCGGGGGTCTGTTGGGAATAGATTACGGCCGGGGGGGGGAGGGAGGAAATTTACGATGCTCCTTGTAATTTAATAGCACCATTATATTTAAACCCTATTATTATTTTTTGGTCATAAAAAAACCTGGGCTCATTGAGTTAATTAATTATGTTAATGATCCAATGCAATGTATAGGGTGTAATACATGCTACATTATGTTCTTGTATAATCCATCATGCTAAAATAGTTACTATCATCGAGATTAGCAAAAAAAAAGTACAATAAAAGTACACGCCAAACATACACGCGTATATTTTTGAAGAATCAACTCACTATTTGCCAAAAATAAACAGGATAGAACTGACCCCAAATTTATCAGAATCTCTCACAGATGAGGAAGCTAAAATCAGATTAGTGTATGAATTTTTAAAAGCACATAGTCTTCTTTCTAAATCATAACTTCTTCTCGAATTTAATTTTTTTTTTAATTTATTATTTTTATTTTATTTATTATTAATTTTTACAAAACTTTTAGCATGCCATAAGCGTTGATCACCAGAGGGTTTTATGCCTTTAAGCAACAATAAACAAGTACACGCCAAAAGCGTGGTTTATTATAATTTTATTTCTATATATTTATTTCCCATCTTTAGATACTTTCAGTCTACAAGGAGGGTCTCGTGGGATGATCTTGATGGGATAATATCTTGTATCCTTCGCGATGTAGCTGAGACTCGGAGCTGACCCTTGCCGTGCCAAGAAACAATTAGAGCGGAATGTTTGTGCTACAGCTAGCAAAATAATATCAACAACTTCCGTCACGCTAGCCATTAATTACGCTTTGTCCGAATATAAAGAAGGGCGCTACGTTTCCCCATTAGCTCTTTTCTTGACCATTTCGCCGAAAGCTATCAATTAGCGACAATTTTTGGCTTTATGCGCAGTCAAGGTGGTTTTAATGGTGCCATAACATGAGATATTAACTAAATTATGCAATTTCGAACAACTGTATTTATTAGTCGGGCTAAACTCGATGTACAATATGAGTATGATGGTAATGTTGTAGCATCTTCTCAATGACGAATATTAGGCCTTGATGACCACATCACCGAATTAATCGCTTTGCTATTTAGAGACCGACTCTTAAAACATACATGTGCAAATAATTTTAAAAATTAATTTTTATCACTGTTAACAAGGAATTCACCGTGTGTAATAATAGAAGGAAGAATGCCTAAGAAAATAGATAACAAAAAAAATTAAATTAAGTATGGCTAATTATTATAATTTCCATAAAAATGAACAACGTAAATTGAAGAAAATAAAAATATGTAGAGTGAAAAGTAAAATTAAATAAGAATTAAAAAAGGTTTATAATAGCAAAAGAAAAAGGAAATGAAAAAGTATATTTCAGTACACACTAAAATATGGAATAAGTGAATAAAATATATTTTCCTTTATTCTTTATTTTAATCTTATTATAAGGGGGAGGGAGGACACGCATGTGGGTTCATCGATTTAAATAAAACTTTTTTTGGTGATGATAGGTATTGCATTAGAGTGCAATATTACTCCCATCTCTAGAAATCTTAAAATACGAATTTTGACAGCAACAGAAAAATAAAAAAATAAATATTGGAAAAAGATACTTGACAGAGTGGCGGTCAATAAAGCTATAAAAATAGTAAAAGAAAAATATTTATTGTTAACGTTTCGTCCCACTTTGCAGGGCTAAATGAAAGGACAAGATATAAACATTTTAAAATTTACACAACATTGAAATAAAAACATTTCAAAATAATTATTATATTTATAAACTATATAAAAATAAATAATAACAACAATATAAAGATGTATACATGTAGGTAGACCGGAAATAAGTTACTTATAAGTTACTAATAAATACAACCATGGCCCTATTTCATAATGGAAGCTAATAGTAGTAGTTCAAAATACAAGTATCGAAACAACGTGGTAATTGCACTAATACTTATTTTTTTTATAGTAGGGGGGACTATTAGTGATATTACAGGAGTTAAACAGTGCTAAAGTACAAGTTACTATTGTACAAGTCTGTGTAATTGTATTAAGTTAGATTGATAAGACTAACAGTATTAGTTTGTATTTTTTTATGAAACAGAGCCCATGTGTGCTAGAAGTTCTAAATATATATCTAGACTAATAGATTGTAGTCTATTCAATAAAATTAGTTATAAATATGGTAAAGAGGTAGAACAAATAGGTGAAGTAGGTATGGTACCTATACCATACCTATTTTACCTATACTATACCTACTTCACCTATACCATACCTACTTCACCTATACTATACCTACTTTACCTATACTATACCTACTTCAC
>NW_027116263.1:610056-611039 GCF_000696795.3 Halyomorpha halys
CTCTCTCTCTCTCTCTCTCTCTCTCTCTCTCTCTCTCTCTCTCTCTCAATATTTACCAACAGAAGGATAAAAAAATAATCAATAAAAATAATAAAGGATAAAATAAATAATAAAGGATAAAATAAATAAATTAGAATAATAATAAAAATAATCTTCAGTCACATTTACACTCTTATATACAATACTATCCCCTAAGTATGAGAGATAGAGCAGAGTAGAGATCCCAGAGCATCCCTCTCACCGCATCACTGGTAATGAGCCAGTGGAGGCTAAGCAAGTGCGCTAAAGCCGCTAACACTCAACTTGATTGGAGAATCTCACCACTGCTAGAACTCCAATTGTCCATTTTTATTTTACAATAAGTCTCTTGGTCACTGCCTTTCAACCTTCGAGGTGGATTGTAGAGCATTTATAATTTTATTCTTATTCTTATGATCATGTATGTTACTTCTATTTAGAGCTTCAATGAGAAGCTTCCCTTCTGCTAGGTAAACAAAACGCTGGAGTTCATATTTGTGGATAGGAAATGTTAATTATAAAAAAAAAAACTTGAGGAGAAATTCAGTCGATAAAAATAAATTAATGAAAAAAAACACAACATAAATACGTAAATAAAGGAATAATTTTTAAAGATATATTGATAAAAAAGTTATAAAATAATTTCTGCATAAGGACAAAAAACATTTACACTGCTTTTAAAATAAAAGAAGAAAAAATAACTGAATTATATGTATGCTATGAGCATATAATTATATACATATATATAAATGTCTATTTCTGACGTCCGTCGAGCTGATAATCAGGAGATTTGTTTTGTTAAGTAGACTTCTTCAGGTAAATAACAAGGCCCTGAGGCTAATAGGATGAAGGTATGGTTCACTACTGTGGCTTGGCCAAATGCTATAGACTACACTATACTATAGATACTATAGACTACACTATACTATAGATACTATAGACTACACTATACTATAGATACTATA
>NW_027116263.1:612899-617600 GCF_000696795.3 Halyomorpha halys
TGACCGCACCCCCCGACAAACTTCTTCAAATAATAATAATACATTGGCTCTCAATAAAAAAATCATTATAATTTACATACTAATTTTATTAGAAACTTAAATATGGCTATGGAAAACAAGTGGCTTGTGTTAAAGCAGGAAGTATAATGAATATTAGGAAGAAGGAAGAGAGCTGCTTGATAAAAATTCATAAGGCAGTGATAGGAGCGCTTCTCGTAAAAGCTGATTGTTTCTCATCTCGGATCCGCTAGATGGCGCATCTTCTCCTTTCCTCAATACGCTTTCCAGTTTGCATCTTTTTAAGGCCTCGTATTTTGAGTGCTTTCCCAATTTATTCCAGGTTTTATTTTATGGAACATGTTCAATGAATATTAATTTATAACAAAACCTATTTATCGGTTTTCCTAACTACTTGTTATTATTATTAGATCGTAAAATAAGTTGGTAGCTTTTCTTACTGGTGATTTCAATTAAAATTTCAGATCCATGTAAATATTATTAATCAATTATATATGACCCATGTTAATCCCTTACAGGTTGCTATCTTTTAGGTAATTTTTTAATTCCGTTCTCGCAGAACTTCTCATATTTTGCGCAATGAACTCTGTGTGCGTTTTGTCGCAAGCCCTCGAGCAAATTAAAGAGATTCCCGTTAAGATATTTTTGACGGGTCCGAAATAAGTGAAAATATGTTGGGGCAAGGTCTGGCGAATAGGGTGGGAGGAGGATCACATTCCAGCCAAACTCCAATAATTTCTGCCGGGTTTGCTATTATAAGACACAAATGATTTAAGACATTTGCGATATGTTAAGCGTTTCTGCGATATCCCGTGTCGTAAAGTGAGGATAGCTTGTGAACAATGCTTGAATTTGGTCATCATCAACAGTTAAAGGACGACCCAAGCGCTTTGCGTCTTCCAAGTCAAAATTTCTGGTTCTAAACCGAGAAAACCACTTACGGTGCTTTTTCCTAATAGTACAAGAGCCCAAGAGGAGAAAATAGGCAGTTATCTCACCCCAATTTTTGATTACTGTAATGAAAACTATGTATAGTTACTAGTCAAAATTGATGAGTCTGCCAAGTATAGGTAGGGGGAATAGAAAATGGCGGCTGTTTCAAAGCGATAAAAAAAACTAATTTTTCATTCGAAGCTCTATATCTTAAAACGTAGGAACAACACAAGAAAACCTAATAGAACGTCATTTAAAGAAGAGTAAATTTTCTAAAATATGAGCCCTAATAGAGCTATTTATGTACAATAGTTCTCGAGATATAGCTTTTTAAAAAGCAGCATTTCATAAAGATGTTGTATGGGACGTACTGAAAGGTATTCAATTGAAAGAAGGTATTCAGTAGTTAGTGAATTTATTTTGAGAAATCTATATCTCAGGAACTATGTGACGTACAGATGTACAGATTAGCACTCAAATTAAGCTAGTTTAATGAGCTATAAAGTAGTTTATGATGTTTATCTTCGTAGGAGCAATCGTTTACATGAAATTTGATAAAATAAATTGATTTATAGTTGTTCGGACAAATTTTCATGTGCCCTATACCAATAAAACAACCAAAAAACATGATGTCGATCTCAGTAAAGTGGGACAACATTTTTTTTAAAGGAAAAAGCAAATTATGTTCATTTTTAGCATGATCTGAAACCCTCAAATACCATTTTTCAACAAATTAAAAATTATCAATTTTTCACCTTGATTTATTCGGGTGAATTTTTTATTTATTTATTTCGGTGACCATTGTTCATATAATCGTCCTTATAGGTTATCCCCTCTCTGCGTTTTATCCTCGACCGCCGGATTTTTAAGGGTACTCATTTTATCAGATTGGGTGGACCCTGAAGGGCTCTTGAACCCACACGGTTGACTCATGGCTAAAGTAACAGAATAAATAATTGACACACATAATAGACTATATTATTATTTATATATATAAAATTACATATATATATTATTTGTGAGAACAAAGATCCAAGACTCCTAATATCCTGATTTTTGTAAGGTTCAAAGCTACACTAGTGAATCCCATAACCCATTCTTCCTTAACCTCCTTTTTTATACGTATAGAAATAAATGTTAACTCTTTTTTTTCAGTAATCAAACTTTTGTATCATTTTTCAGCACTAGGCCAATAGGACTTACGTTAGTTAATGTGTTTTTTCCTAGAGTACTCTTTATAATTATTATAGAATATATTTTATAAGTTGCACTTATTTACCTCATTGTTATTATTGTAGATCTACACAGACTGGGGGAACCACTACCTGGAGAAGGCCCGCTCGAAGCGGCTCATCTCCGACCTCCAGGCAGATCTCGTCGACGGGGTTCTCTTAGCTGACCTTATCGAAGCCGTCAGTGAGTACAATAATATATTTATTATAATTTATATATATTTTATTTTATACCAGACCTGCCTGGTGGGCCTTACATGGTTTATATAACCTTTACATTATATATGTATTTTTTTAAGAGTTGATTATAGGGGGGGGGGGTATAGTCTCGTACATAAGACACCCCTAACTATATACAATGTTATTATTAAAAGAAAAAAAAAAGATAAGAATAATGCTTCTTAATAAAAGAGGAAAGTAAAATAAATAACAAAAAATAATAGGCAAAATTAAAACAGAAAAAACAGACGGGCTGCTTGCTAGGAAGAACGTTGAAGAATTCCCGCAGTTCTCTTCACAGGGGACTTTTATACATTAATCACAATTACACTAATAACGATTTCATAAATTTACTACACATTTTACACAAACAGGGCATAAATTCAAATTTGCTGCACCAAAAATCACACATAGGGAAAAAAAAAAATTCTAAGAATAAGAAAATTAAAAGAAATGAAAAATATAATATAAGTATTAAGCCATCAACAAAAAATCAGAACTCTAACCTAATAAATACATAAGTCATAATAACCAACACTAAAAATAAATAGACAAAATACAAAACAGAAATAACAGACGGTCTACCTCCTAGAATGAACGGTTACGTGTTGGAAAAACCAAAATAAACTCAACACTACTCGGTTCTGGTACAAACCTAGAGTTAGGTGCATCACAGAAAGGTAGAAGTAACTTCATAGACAGTTGTAAGCAATAATAATTGTAATTGTTATCAATCATAAATTATACTATTTATAATTAACATATTTTATAATTAATTGAAGAAAGTATTTGATCTAAGAAGCTGTTTGTTTTTTCTTATTCTTGGGCATGACTATGTAAATAATTTTTTTTTTTAATTATTTATTTAATGCAATTTACAACTGTACAAAATAATAAAATAGGTAAATATGTTGTATGTTTCATATACACTTGAAAATTTTGGGAAGGAACCACCCATTGGTGGTACTTCAAACATTAATTTAAATTAGAAGGTTCCGTGGCCAACTTCTTTTCAGACGCCTCGGAGGATTATCAGGGATTGTTAAGGATGAAAAATTAAGAATTAATGGGTTAGGATGGTTAAGGAGTTTGGAATGAAAAGGCGTATATCTGTTTTGGGTTAAATCTGCAAAGCATGGGATGTTAAGGTCTTTATGAATGAGTTTATTTGTGACGTAATAAGGAGCATCAAGGATTTTGGATTGTAACGATTGGATGCGGGAAGAATTTGATGGTTTGGTGGAGCCACAGAGCTCAATTCCATATGTCCAAATTGGTCTGATTATCGTAGTGTATACTAATTTTTTGTAGTGAATGGGGATTTTAGAGCGTTTGTCAAGTAAGTGTTGTAGCAATCGGAATCTACGAGCAGTTTCTTGTCGTTTCAGTCTTGTTGGATTCCAGGTAAGTCTCTTGTCAAGATGGAGTCCTAATGTAAATAATAAAGTTGCCTAAATAAAGGTGTATTATTGACAGATCCACCACAGACCCACAATATATACACCGCTAATGTAACGTATAAATCGTTGAAATTTGAAGTGAGTAGAGACAATACATGGAGAAAATACACTGTCAATTTAATTAATGATCCCAATTAGAACAAGGAGGAGTAAGGGTAGAGTGAGAATTTATAGCAGCTGGGACCTGAAGCAGATAGATATCTATCTTCCCGCTTACGCTGGGGAGTCTGTCTTACTCTCCTCCGTGGTTATCCATCACAATAACTGTATAAATGTTTTTTTTATTATGTAAAATTTTATTAGGGGCGGTGTGCGTATAACACAAATTTCACTTATCAACCTATTTTGAGTTGAAATAAATCCTCATTATTTTAAATTCAAAACAGACTCAGATACCTCAAAATGTGCATTTTCGTCGAAAACGTGAAATCAAAATTTTGCACGTTCGGAAAACTTTTATATACTTGACCAAGCTCAGCGGAGAAGGAGAGAAAGATAAAATCGTACAAGGGAAAAAATTTAATAAAAAACAATAAAGAATAAATCGCTCTTTAGGCACCACGTTATTTTTTTGAAAAGATGACTCCAATATATCCCTATCTATACAATTATCGGACTATGACCACTGGCGAATACCTTTACAACTAGATAAAAGGAAATCTGATACCTACCCACCTGTGGAATTATCGTAATATTAAGTGAACAACAACAAAAAAAAAATAAGTTAATCAACAAGTTGAAAGCAGTGTATATGCATAAGAAAGGACAGCACAACTATATGAACTTAAGTTTAATAATAAAAAGAAATAGATGAACACAGAATATATAATATTATAATA
>NW_027116263.1:617650-620012 GCF_000696795.3 Halyomorpha halys
TTATAATATATATATATATAATATTGATGTATACAAATTATTTAGCATCTGTTGATTTTTGAATATTTTCTATTTCTCTCATTTGTACTCTATATCCCTCAACTTAATGATGATCTTATGGTTTCTTTAAATTAATTCTATGAAAGTTGTTTTGGTAAACACCATTAGCTGCCTACGGTGAAGCAATTCATGGAAAAAAATTATTGGAAACGCAATTTTTTCACAGGGAAATCTGAACCTTGAAATTTGTATGAAATGGGAGAATGACCCATATACTACTCATCTTGGTGTAGTCTGAACAATAAGAAAGAAAGTAAAAGTGATCTAATAATAGATTGATGAAGGAGGAACAAAACAACTCCGTGTACTATCATTAATTCCCTTCTGGAGTTCCCTTCTATTTACCAACCCACCTCATAGATCACGTCCAAAGGATTCGAAAGGAATTCGCAATTCCATCATCCAGAGGAAGGAAGGACCTAATGTTATATCAAGATTGATTAACTGTAAGATCCTGCCAAATTATGCCATACACTAAGGCTGAATTCTGGAATAGTATAATCTTATTTTTGGAATAGCATAGTAACAAGAGAACAAACATTATATTATTTGTTGAGAAGATTGTTTCCCAAATACTTAATTTATTAAAACAGTATTAATGTTTTTTCCCTCCTTGTTTTATGTTCTTTTATATTTTTTAAATTATTTGTCGTTACCTTTTTTATGTTTCATTTTATAAATTTCTTTTTTTATCCATCCAAGTAACTTTTAAAGTATTCTTGATCTTCCGGTAGTTTCATCATCATTACGTACTTTTCTAACTCAAAATATCATTCGCACGCGGCACTTTACTAGGATTTCCCACCTCTTCCAAGCAGGTTCGTTGTTTAAGTTTTATTCTCTTTTTTTTAAAACCCTTTTCCTTATCTATTATTTTCTTATTCTTCCTTACCCACTTTATTAAATTATTTTCATACTTTCTAATTACTTCTTTTGTCTTACTTAACTTTATATTTTGTTTCTTTATTCTAGTATTTTACTTACATATCTCGTTAATTACATATATTTTCTTCCCCTTTTTTTCTCTTAACTTAAATTTATATTGTTATTATAAAATTAAAATAATAATATTTCTTTGTCTTTATATTTCTGTTATTTTGCTTACTTTGCTTAATATATACGTTTCATTTCACATTGCTTTCATGACTTTATTTTTTTTTAATAGTTTTCATTTTTTACATTTTTACTAACTAGAGTTTCATGTTTTTTAATTAATTGTTCTTTCTTCTTACTTAATTTTAATATCACTCTTCTCATACAACCTTTATCTTCTTATGATACTTAAACTATTCATATCTGTCCCCACTATTTATGTATCCATAACTGTTAGCTATTTTCTTATTTTCTAATCACTCTATATATCCTTTTATTCATTGGTTGTTATCTTGTTTTCTTTTTTTTTTAGCCCCGTTGAAGGCTAGAAATTCTGGCCAAAACGTCGGCATTAATACATAATTTTTTTCTTATTTGTTTTCTTCATTGATCTCAACCACTACTATCTCCTCCTCATATATACATTACATTCACTCACCTATATAGTAATTGAAAGCATTGCGATCCTGAAAAATTATAATTTTTGAAATCTATCAATATTATATTGTATTATTTCTTCTAAAATTTTATTTCCATTATTTAAGTCAGTTTTTTTTGTTTAATTAAGTAAATTAATTTTAATTTTTTATATATTATTAGTTTGGGAGCTCTGTTACTGTGTGGTAAGGTGTGGTCTAATTTCAAGGATCCGGTTTCGAATCCTGCAGGGCAGAAAATTGTTTTCTGTTAGAATGTAGCCGTGAGTCTACCCTATACTCTCGGGGTCCACCCAGACACATAAATTGGGTACCAAATTACCTCCTTGCACAACCGTTGATCTAGTAACAGTACTCCCTTACAAAGTAATGAAACCCTGTCGCTTCATGGGTTGTAGTGGTACAGATTTTAATTTATATATTATTAGTTTAATTAATTTTATAAAAATTCATTGTTATGTTTGTATTTTATTTCTCAATTACATAACTATTATTTTTTTCATTTATTTATTTTATTTTTTAGTAATTGAAGGGTTTGCTGCAAAAAGGAGCCTCCATTCTATTGCTTTCGGGAGTTCTGAACACTATAATATGTTTAAAAAAACGCTTTTGTTCGGTTCAAGAAGGAATATATACTGTTCGAATATGTAACAACCTAATAATTGAAATGGAACAACTACAAGAAGCTTATTGATTAACCGTGTGAATAGATGAATGGAATATGGTCCGGTGTGGTAAAAAAAACTCAAACATTTTAAAACATTCTTATAATA
>NW_027116263.1:620742-622447 GCF_000696795.3 Halyomorpha halys
AAAAACAGTTTTGATTAAAACTTTTATATAAAGGCCATCCACGTGAAGATAATTTTATCCATTACACTGTGGTGTCCCTCAAGTGGTTAATTTAAAAATAACACAATAATAAAATTTTGCTGTAATACCTCTTCGGAAAAAAATACGATGTTGTTCTATTTAAATAAAATATTGATTGTAGGGTATGGATTTAAAAATTAGTGAACTGTATGTGGTTTCCAAGTTGGTCATTACTTTCATATCTAACCAAATTACTTCGATAGTATAAAAAATAAATCTTATTCACTAATATCCTTGTTGCAATGGAACGTAAAAAATGATTTGTTGACGAGAGAAAAAGATACGATGCAAGCCCTTACAAGGTACAAGCTAGGTTACACAAGGATGTTTGCTTAGGACTTGAGAACCCTTAAAGGATTCCCTACCTCCTTGCCTCTAAAGTTCCTACATATAGAGAAATCTTCAACCTTTGGTTCTGAAATATTATTTATTTAGTTGTTATAAAAAAAACATTCATTAGGTCTCAACACTTTTTTATTATCTTAACACTAACATTTCAGCCATTCCGGTCATTTCCAAGGGTCTTATGATACTATCACAGCCAAACATTGATAATCAACAGGGTCTTATGATACTATCACAGCCAAACATTGATAATCAACAGGGTCTTATGATACTATCACAGCCAAACATTGATAATCAACAGGGTCTTATGATACTATCACAGCGAAACATTGATAATCAACAGGGTCTTATGATACTATCACAGCGAAACATTGATAATCAACAGGGTCTTATGATACTATCACAGCCAAACATTGATAATCAACAGGGTCTTATGATACTATCACAGCCAAACATTGATAATCAACAGGCCCTTTTGCCTTTTTCAATTTATCAATTCTTTAAACATTATACACTAATAAATTAATCTTCATCACAATGTCTAAAATACCTATTATCCCCACAGTTACAATTATTACATTTACTTTATATAGAAGATGTTGAGGTTATTTATAGTTTAACAATTATTTATTTGCTGACGTTTTGCCCCAGTTTGTAGATTTTTATCATGGCTAAAAAAATAAAAAATAAAAAATTATTATTAATATTATTATACATTTTATTGTGCTTATTCTCTCTCGACTTTAATGAAATTTTAACTTACTTCTTTATGTTCTGATTTTAGTATATTAAAATTTTGACTTTTCTCTTTTGCCTGTTATTATGTCTACTGTTCATTTTAACCTAATTGTTTGCGTAAATATTTTTATATTCTTATCGTTGTCTATTTATATTTATAATATTTTATTTACTCCTTTCCTTCATTTGTATTTTATGTCGTTTTATATTTATATAAATTATAACATTTATTTTAATTATATTATTTAAAAATTTTTTGAGACAAGGTAATATTTATTAAATAAATCAATTTTATATCCAAATCCGTCTCAACACTTTATTTTTTCATTAGTCCAACGTTTCGGCCTTTCTAGCCATCTTCAGGGACATCTTCAATACAAAAATCCTTCTCACATTAATTTATAATTTCTATTACAGGCTATTCTGCCCAGGTCATTTTCTTTATTTAAAGTTCAAAACCTCTTTATTTAAAATTTAAAAACATTAACATTTATTTTTTCTATAAGATTATCAACAATAAGATATGGTGTGGTGTTTTATACTGTTGATAATCTTATAGAAA
>NW_027116263.1:624117-625801 GCF_000696795.3 Halyomorpha halys
AAAGGCCGAAACGTTGGACTAATGAAAAAATAAAGTGTTGAGACGGATTTGGATATAAAATTGGTTTATTTAATAAATATACCATTTATATTTATATAATTTTAACCCTAGCATAATTTATCTATTAATCGTCCCCTTCATAATTTAAGAGAATGCGGTCAATTATTTATATTTATACTGTTACATTTACTAGTTTATAATCTCTATTTCACGACATAATATATGAGTAATTACAACTTTTAAACAAACTTCTCTTCTATAAGGTTACAATGCAAGAGAAAAAGAAATTTTTTTTTTATAAAATCAATCATAAAATTCATTTCAAGCATGCATAAAAACTCAATTATTTAAGAAGAATAAATAATCAATTTAAAATATTTGTATTATAGAAAAATTAATTGTTTATTAAAAGCAATTAAAAAAAATCTTATAATTTTTATTTTATTTTAATAAGTATATAATATCACAATCAACATTATTTGTTTTATTTGAAGGAAGATAGTCCGGTGGGGGGGGGGGTCAATAAAGGTATCAAAATAGTAAAAGAAAACTATTTATTGTTAACTAACGTTTCGTCTCACTTTGTAGGACTTCGTCAGGGCTTGTAAGAATGAAGTTCTGCTACCAACTGAGAACCAATAAATATAAATCCAGCCGGACTAACATCCTCCTATCTACTTCATACGGTCTTCAATTATCTTCTTCCAATATGAATAATTTTTTTTCTTACGAATTCTGTCAATAGAAGAATAATAACATTAGAGAACTTTGAATGTCTCACATATTGAATTCAACGAAAATTAATTATTTTCAAAAGTTCGGAGCAGTTAATTTTAAAATTTCTATAAGAATTGAAGATTAAAACAAGTTCATTCTATGCTCACTTCATGGCATGTTGATAAGCTCGTAGTCACTAAATCAATAATAAATGTTATCAATTAAACAGTAAATAAATGGCGCATTAGCTATTTTCTCAAGAATAAAGTGTATTTTTAGTAAAATAACAGATTTTATTTTTACCAAAATACTAGAAAATTAAATTAAAATTGATACAATCTAAAGCCGCTAAAAAAAAAATTACTTTCTTTAATATGATATATTAAAATTATATAATTCATCAGATGTTATAATTATTCCAAGCCTGGGGTTTCCATTACGCCATCGTTCTCTTCGGGAATCCTAAACATTGTCATGAATTTGATCTCATTTGTCAACAGCTAAAATTATAATGATAATGGGATGAGTGTTTAGGTTTCTACAAGTGATAACACTATTATCTTTACCCACAATATTAATATGTCATGTATTGCAAAAATATGATATAATAATACATCTGATAAAAGATAATTATGGGCGGCACAAATACTGAAACTTGAAAAAAAATTGGAACTATGAAATTGATTTAATTTAACACAATTTAATAACGATAATTCACTTGTTTTAGCTACACGTTATAAACTACTTTAATCGTACGCTGCAACTAACCTTATACTTTTGAATGCCACAACGCAATCAAATACAATATCTCACTGATATACCTATATCATATATGTTATTTAATATGTATGTTTGTACTAACCTAATATAAAAATAAAAGAGTTTAGAAGATAAAGTACCAAGATTTTAATTTTTTTTTAAATTTTAAGATTTTCTGTTTTATTATTGCGGCGCGTATTTGTTCTTA
>NW_027116263.1:625886-629120 GCF_000696795.3 Halyomorpha halys
GTATTCCATTGAATGATATTGCATTATATTATATCTATTATATAAAAATCAATATTATTTTGTTCCTATTTTATGTGCAGCCATATCGTCCATCCGATTACAATTGGTCTTTTGGCTTAATTTGTTTTAGTAGAATCTTACGGTTAATATATACCAATCTGAAGAATAAGACAAAAGTATTGCTGATTCTATTTAATGATTGTTTATTTACTAAAAATTAAAAAAAATAAATAATTAGACTTGAAGTAGGTAAAAAATAAATAAATAAATAAAATATGCATTTTAATGTTTCTAATACATTAACATATATTATGATGATTTATGATTATGATGATAATATTATGACATTTATTATGAACTAAATAATGCCTTATATTGAAAATCCTTAGACTTATCTCCTAAAAAAAAGGTTGTCAGATAACTGTATGGGGAATTTATTTCTAGTTTTGAGATCCTTAGTTCATATTTTCAGTTACGATACTTAACTCTCAAACAACTTGTATAAAACATAGCCGACGGTTCAGAGTATTCCTCCGCTTTGTAGAAGGAGAAAAAAAGGCAGTTATCTTATCCTAATTTTTGATTACTTTAATGAAAACTATGTATAATTACTAGTCAAAACTGATGAGTCTGCCAAGTTTAGGTAGGGGGAATAAAAAATGACGGCTGTTTCAAACTCTTAAAATTATATAACACTAATTTTGCATTCGGAGATTTATATCTTAAAAACTACCAACAACACTAGAAAATCTAAAAGAACATTATTTAAAGGACAGTAAATTTGCTGAAATATGAGCCATAATAAAGCTATTTACGTCTAATAGTCCTCGAGATATAGCCTTTTAAAAAGCAACATTTTATAAAAATGTACTGAAATATCAGTAGTGAATCTATTTTTAGAAATCTATATCTCAATAATCATTCAAGGTATAGATGTCTATTAGCACTCAAATTAAAGCTAGTTAAATGTGCTATAAAGTAGTTTATAACCTTTACCTTCGTAGGAATAGTAGTTTTCATGATATTTGCTAAAATAAATTGATTTACAGCAGTTCGGACAATAAGTTTGATTTATGAAAAACTTTATTTCAGAAACCATTAAACATACGGATGTCTGCCAGCACTCAAATTAAAGCTAGTTAAATTTACTCCAAAATAGTTAAAATGTATACAAAGATAAACAAAGCAGTAGTTTTTATGATATTTGACAAAATAAATTCACAAAATATTAATTTCTAGCTGTTCGTATAAAATGTTGAATTTTTCCAAAATATATCTCTAAATCCATAAGTCGCACATATATCTGCCAACACTCAAAATAAAGGAAAGTTATCACTCCATAAAGTAGTTTATGACACTTATCTTCGTAGGGGTAATGGTTTTATGATACTTACATATGAATATAAATTTGGCAAATGAATATTGTCCGAACCATAAATCAGTTTATTTTATCAAATTTCATGAAAATTACTTTCCTACGAAAATAAGCGTCATAAACTACTTTATAGCTCATTAAACTAGCTTTAATATGAGTGCTAATAGACATCTGTACGTCAAATGGTTTTTGAGATATACATTTTTCAAAACAAATTCACTAACTATTGATCTTTTAGTACGTCCCATACAACATTTTTATGAAATGTTGCTTTTTAAAAAGCTATATCTCGAGCTATAATTATTTAACGTAATTAACTCTATTAGGGCTCACATTTTAGCAAATTTACACTACCTTTAAATAACATTCTGTCAGGTTTTCTTATGTTGTGGCAACTTTTTAAGATATAGAGCTACGAATGAAAAATTATTTTTTTTTATCGTTTTGAAACAGTCGCCATTTTATTCCCCCTATCTATACTTAACAGACTCATCAATTTTGACTAGTAATTATACATAGTTTTCATTTTATTCTTCATGGTAAAAAATATCTCTATCTTTCCAAAATGCCATATGTATCTAAAATGACATTTATTACCTCTTCAATTTGTTTTTTCTTATGAAGGAGTAATAAATATTAGGTATTATATTCCCGAAATAAAGCAAAATTTTACTTTTTTTAATTATGATCGAGGCAATAAAAGAGACAGAGAAAAGAGGCCTAAGGTACAAAGAGGTAGGCGGATCAGATAGCACAGAGGTTAGCGTGAGCCAACGCTACAGCCTATGACGTAAAATCAATTTAACTAAAAACATGAAATGAATTTGTTTTGAATACAAACTCTCTCCTAGAGGCCTATTTCCTCTACCAGCTACTACTTTCAATATTATATATATATATTATTGGAAGAAGATAGTTGACCGTATGAAATAGATTGTTGACGGTCCATAAAGGTATCAAAATAATAAAATAAAATTTATTAGTGATAAAACTTAAACATAATGATAATAATAAGAAGAAGAAAACTTAGCAAGAGAAAAAGAAAAAAAAGCTTAAAACATCAAACATACATAAAATTAACTTCAAACATACATAAAAACTCAACTATTTAAGCAGCATAAATAATAGATTTAAAGTAATTGTATTTATAGACAGATTAATTGTTTATTAACCGTAATTTAAAATAATCTTATAAATATTATTTTATTTAAAAAATATATAATGAGATACAAAAGATATCGTAATCAACAATATCCGTTTTATTTGGAGGAAAATAGTCCAGGTGGTGGTGAATAAAGGTATCAATATAGTAATAGAAAACTATTTATTGTTATCAACGTTTCGCCCCACTTTTCAGGGCTAAATGAAAAAACAAACTATAAACATTATAGAATTGACAAAGCATTAAAGTAAAAAACATTTATAAAGTTTATAATCATAACTTATATTTATGTATTTAGAATTCTAGGCTTGATCATTAAGAACTTTTACTTATCAGGTTATATTTATTAGTAACTGGTTTCCAATCCACCTACATATTCCACACTTCCTTATATTGTCATTATTATTTCTTTTGTGTATACTTTATAAACATAACTTTATAAATGTCTTTTTAATTTTAATGTTTTGTCGCCTCTATCCAATCCTGGACTCATATCATGTTATTCCTGACCACCAGTTTGGATTTAGAACATCTCATTCTACCATACAACAGAGTCATCGAGTGGTTGATGTCATTTCTTCCACATTGGAGCGCGTTATGTACTGCACGGGAGTCTCGATGTTGAACAAGCTTTCGATCGAGTCTGGCATCCAGGTCTGCTCTATAAACTTCGTCAATTTCTACCCCCAACATATTT
>NW_027116263.1:629685-631272 GCF_000696795.3 Halyomorpha halys
CAAAATATTAGTATACACTACAATAATCAGACCAATTTGGACATATGGAATTGAGCTGTGGGGCTCCACCAAACCATCAAATTCTTACCGCATCCAATCGTTACAATCCAAAATCCTACGTAAAATCCTCGATGCTCCTTATTACGTCACAAATAAACTCATTCACAAAGACCTTAACATCCCATTCATTGCAGATTTGACCCAAAACAGATATGCGTCTTTTTATTCCAAACTCCTTTACCATTCTAACCCATTAATTCTTAATCTTTCATCCTTAACAATCCCTGATAGCCTCCGAGGCATCTGAAAAGAAGATGGCCACGTGACCTTCTAATTTAAATTAATGTTTGAAGTACCACCAATGGGTGGTTTCTTCCCAAGATTTTCAAGTGTATATGTAACATGCTACATATTTACCTATTGTATTATTTAGTACAGTTGTAAATTACATTAAATAAATAATTAAAAATAAATAAATAAATAAAATAAAAAATGTTTTGTCAATTCTATAATGTCTGTATCTTGTTTTTTCATTTATCCCTGACGCGGCCCAGCGAAGAACCTTCGCGTACCTAACCGCGTAACCGAAAACCTTCGGGTTTATTGAACCTTTATTACTTATATATATATCTGCAATCCAAAATAGAATTATATAGTATACAGATTTTTAACTAGATACTCACCTTACCTTTAATGCAAAAATTCGTGGGAGTTGACTCACCAGATATCTTTTTAAGTATAATTTTTTCACCTATTGCGAACTTTATACTTTCATATTTATCTTTTTTCTTTTATTTTTTAAACCGTGTTTTAATTTTTTTCACCCACTTTCGCCCATTTAAATTGGAATGTGCCCGCAGTAACTCTTACAGGATTGCATCGTACACACTTTACAAGTACGAACGGCCATATCGTAATTAGTATGTTGTCGACGTGGCCAGTTGAATGGAAGGGGTCGATGATAGAGCAATGTAATATTCATTTCTGTTCGTAGAATTGCACAGCAAGGCAGTTCCCGGCTATGGATCGCCAACAGCAATAACATCCGTTTCTTTCCCTTCTTACCACAATAAAAAGTTTACTTTAACTTACTCTATATATGGTATATGTAGTAAGGGAAAGAGAATTCGAGTTTTTGACGGAAATAGACCCCTTATTACGTATAGTACGGAGCCGGGAAGGAAAAAAAGCAGTTAATTCATTCTAATTTTTGATTACTTTACTGTAAACTATGTATAAATAATAGATAAAATTTATGAGTCCACCAAGTATAGGTAAGGGAAACACTAAATGGCGGCAAAACAGTAAAAAATGATTCTTTGTGATGTTTAAATAGTAGGTTTTATAGTGTTTATAGGAAGATAGTCCAAATAAAGGTATCAAAATAGTAAAAGAAAACTATTTATTGTTCACCTACGTTTCGCCTCACTTTACTGGGCTTCCTCAGGGCTAAATGAGAAAACAAGATACAAACTTTGTAAGAATTAACAAATTATAGAATACACTGGAGGATTAAAAATAAATTCGAATAAATCCCACCAAATCACATTTACCCTTCGTCTTGCCCCACAGTATCTTTTAATAATA
>NW_027116263.1:632167-633898 GCF_000696795.3 Halyomorpha halys
TGGGCAAAACTAAGCTGATGGAACAAACTAAAGTTGCCATGGATACGTCCCTAATTCATGAATCAACCATTGATAAATAAATATCCTATTCATGACAATTTTAGTTTGTTCCATCAGTTTTCTATAGATAAGTTTTGTTAAGTTTATAAAATATATAAAAAGAATTAATAACAACAATATATGGAAGTATATATGCAGGTAGGCTGTTAAAGGTATTAATAAAGTTAAAGGTAAAGTTATTAATAAATATAACCAGGTGTGATAGAAGTTCTAAATATATATCTAGACAAATAAATTGTAGGAGACTATTCATTAATATTAGTTATAAATATGGTAAAAAGGTAGGTGTAAGAGGAAGAACAGACAGGTGAAGTAGATATGATATAGCTGAGATATAGTCATATGTAAAAGGAAGATATTACGTTTTCTAGTCTTGTTTTAAAGATATAGAGCTCTGAGTGATTTTTTTTTTTACGTTTTTTCTTATTAATTAGTGTTAGTATTATTTATTAATGTTTCACGATAGCAATATTTCCCCTTACTATATATTTCATATAGTAGCTACTCCTGCAGGAAGAAATTATGCACCATCGTAATTCTTTCCAATACTATATGTTCAATATATAGGTAAGTGAACGTAAGAAGTAACCCATTCCCTTGAGGATTCTAAGGTTAATTTCCTTAGAGAAGCAATGAAATAGGTTAGAAAAATAATTAATTGTATAATATATATAATAATATTCTTTACTAAACCTCAATGGTTCCTATTCATCCCTCTATTCTCAGTCCGCTGGTGTTCCTCAAGGTAGTATCCTTGGTCCCATCCTCTACACCGTCTATACAGCTTACATTCCAGCCAATCCTAACACTATCCTCACCACGTATGCCGATGACTCATGAGTGCTCGCAGTTAATAATAACCCATTAATTGTATTCCAAACTATCCAATTCCATATCACAGCCCTCGAAGAATTGAGTCGTAGTTGCAGGATTAATATAAATTCGATCAAATCACCTTTATTCTTCGTCGTAAACCTGCCGACTGCCCTACAGTTTCATTTATTAATGTTACTCTTACTCCTGTCGAACAGTTCCGCTACCTTGGACCACATCTGGGCCAACGATTAACCTGGAATCCTCATACTAGACGGAAAAAACAGGAAACTGCACGTCGATTTCGACTATTATAGCACTTACTAGACAAACGGTCTATACTTCCTACTCATTACAAAAGACTGATCTACATGACTGTAATAAGGCCAATCTAGACATCATCACTCATACCTCCTAGTTTCTAAACTTACATACTCTTCCATTCCTTAACAATCCTCCGAGGGGCCTGAAAAGATGATGGCCACGAGACCTTGTAATGTAAAATGTCATTAGTGTGCTATCAATGGGTAGTTTCTCTACATCCCTATAACACTCCATTTTAACTAAGATCAAATTTACTGAATGTATTATATAGTATACAGTTGTACATTTCAATAAAGATATTAAAAAAATATATATATATTCTGTATCGCAACTCCGAACATCTCCCCATATCAATCTACAATTATTAACACCTCATTAGGAAATAATAAAAAATAACAAACTCTGTCCCTATATATACCAGATGATTCTAATAATAAAGTTAGTTATTCAAATATTCTTGTGTCGTTACCTCTGTCCAAATTCCTTTTTATTTTTACGGATCGTTTCAGTCTAATCGTAAGTTATATATACACA
>NW_027116263.1:634283-637443 GCF_000696795.3 Halyomorpha halys
CTCTCTCTCTCTCTCTCTCTCTCTCTCTCTCTCTCTCTCTCCTTCTCTCTTTTCTTTGTTTAACTTCCTTATTGTGTATTTAATGAATTTCTGTTTATACATTGGTCAATATCTTTATTTTGAGTTTTCGTATAACACGAGTGGAAAGAACTGAAAAATGGAGTATGAAAGAGATGAGTTTAAAAATTATGTAAAATAAGTGAGAGATAATATTTAAAAAGAAATATTTTTATTTATTTTTGTAAGACAACTTATCTTATCAATTTTATCTTCTCTAATCATTCATATAACGAAATACAGGAACTGGACCAGCTGTAGCGCAATTAGGTGACATGGTCACGCTCGATCGCCAGATTTTACTCATCAAGGCTATTCACTATATGAGACTGGATTCCGAAGGGCTCCCTAACTCACAGGGCTGACTCAACCGCTACAATAAACAGACAATAATTATCTATCACAGCCGGATTCGAACCCGCGTCCGTGGAATTATATATATAATGTTAGAACACTACCTAATTTTTTAGGCAACGTTTTACAACTTTATTGTTAGCATAGCTATGCTCTACAATGAAAAATAAAATTATTTAGAACAAATAATTTCTTCAAATAATTATTAATAAACTACATTTACATAAATTTTAAACGTTTTATGAATTGGGCAGTGCGATTTATTGCGCACATAACACAGTATTACGCCGAGCTGAAGTGGCCCTTCCGATACCAGATAGCTTCCTTTTTATTCCAAGCAATTAGTACTCAACGCTCCTCCTGTATCCTAGAAAACCTGCAATTCAAATTCTCTGTCGAATCCCGTACTAGCAGGTCCTGTTTATCTGATATCCACCCTCCACCGAACTGCTGCGTTTGATAAATCATTTTTTGCCCGAGTTGCATGTCTCTGGAACTCCATTCTCTCTAACATACGTCATATACCAACCCTTCCCTCTTTTAAATCCCTTATATTCAACGACGTTTTGCTTCACCAATCCGACCCAATATTATAATAGTACCGATATTTTGTAATTAACTTTTTTTTTCTCTATAGATAAGTTTTAATTGAACGTGGCCACACTGTTTTATGGCCAATAAATGTTATTATGAAATTAAATTTGCCTTTGTAATTGTTCTAGAGAGACCTAGTCCCAGAATAATAGACTATTTTTCATTTCATGTCATTTACTTTGAATAATTTATGTTTAATAACTGTTACAATTAAAACATTACTCACAATTATCTATTACACTTTATTCTAGATCTTTGTGAACTGTGATAGACAATTGTAAGTAATGTTTTAATAGTTATAGTTATTAATCATGAATTAAACTGTGTACATGTGGTTTATTAATAATTAGTTGAAGAAATTATTTGTTCCTAATATTTCTTTTTTTGTATATATATGTAAATATAGGGCCGCCCGTAGCTCAGTGGTTAAGACAGTCTTACCAATTTGATGTCTATTGGCGGTGCCGGTCCGAATCCGGCCTGGGGCGTTGACTTTTTTCATTGAGTGGCGGTCTCACAAAATGAAGAACTTTGATCCCCCCCCCCAACCATGGTTAGGCAGTTTAGGAAAAAAAAAATAATATAGTTGACCGTAAAACTAAAATATAAGATGATAGTCAGTGTTGCGGTCAATAATATATCGTCTTACATGTATATTTTTTTTAATTGCGCAGGATAGCTATGCTAACAATAAAATTGCCAACTCCGCCTAAGTTATATTATTGACTGATTCTATTAAGACCAACAAATAAAAATACAAAATATATATATACATACTAATAATAAATATAAGAAGATGGTCAGGGTTGCGGTAAAAAAAAGAAGAACAAATAGTTTAAAACTATTTTAATGTCCGACGTTTCGGCCCACTTTGCAGGGCTTCATCATGGCTGTTCAAAGCGAACGGTTGAACAGAAGGCAACAATGGCAGTGTGATGATGAAGGGGGCGAAGGGGGCAAAGGGGGGCGAAACGTCGGACATTAAAATAGTTTTAAACTATTTGTTCTTCTTTTTATTTACCGCAACCCTGACCATCTTCTTATATTTAAATCTTTACGGTCTACTATATATAATAATAATAATAATAATAATAAATAGTCTGTATATTTTTATTGGATTTTAAAAATAACTACATAATAAAATTATCTGTTACAGCAAATCAGAAAGTGCCCGATGTCCAACGGAAACCAAAAACTGCGTCACAAATGGTGAGTTTTTTCTTATCAATTTGGTAGATTTGCTTTAACATTTCAGTATCTATGTGCTCTCACAGTATGAAGTGTTATGAGAGCTTAAATTTTTCAACAAGAAATTATAGCATAGAATATTAAAAAAATTATTTTCAATACAATTCAATGGTTGCACTTAAAATTGACTGAGTTTTATGTTTTTGGACTAATATATAAGGACAATGATTTCCCACCGATCATTGTTAAATTTGGTAAGGTTTATATGTTGCGGGAGTTCACTGTCAAGGCAATTCAATATACCAGTTAGTCCACTTACATTATTTGTGCTATAATCGATCACGTCTAACCCAGTACGACATTACTGTCATAACAGAAAAATTATGATAGTGAATGTTGTCTTGACTGTAACTGTCAAATAGTTACACCTCGATAGTGGCTGACACTTTGCCACAATAACGTGATATGTATGAGAGGCACCAGCTGGAGTTTTTTAACTTAAAATAATTTCTTTTGTCGGCTTGCCAAAGATACAGCCGGACCTATGCAAATATCCGTCGGGTTTTTTGTGGAGAGTCTCAGAGACACAGTTCGAAGGAGCCCGAAGTTGAGGACAGTTTTGAGAGAGGCTGGGAGAGGAGAACAGTCTGACAGAGGAGGACAGTCTTGGAGGAGTCTGGGAGTGATGAACACCTGAAGACAGGCCGAAGGAAGAGAGAGCGGCACCCAGGAGGCGAATATGGGCGCTCTTCCGTGACAATCGCCAAGATGTACCGAAACAAGTAAGACCTTTTCTGACGTAAATAGAATGGCAGTAGTAGAATTAATAACTAACAGTCAGTATAAATATCAAAGATCCCCCCAACTGGTACTTCTCAATTCATTCTATTATAATTAAAGTATAAGGATATAAGTTTACCATGCTCTCTCATAATAGTATTCTTGATAGTGTGTATATAATTGTAAA
>NW_027116263.1:638163-643894 GCF_000696795.3 Halyomorpha halys
ATTGATAAATAAATATCCTATTCATGAATGAACCATTGATAAATAAATATCCTATTCATGAATCAACCATTGATAAATAAATATCCTATTCATGACAATTTTAGTTTGTTCCATCAGCTTAGTTTTGCCCATCTCTGGTTTCAAGGGGATGAGTTGATTTGATTTTCAATATTTTCTTTCGAAATGGGATAAATTCAATTTAGTCTGTTTTTAATTTAGTGTGTGGAATAACTTAACAATATTTTAAAAATTTATTTCTGGTGTATTTTAAAAATGATTGATTCAATAATAATCGTGAAAAAAATCACCTTTTTAAGTCCAAAGTTTACTTTTCTTAATAGTGATTGTATTTTTGCCGGGAAGTCTCAATTGGATAACAGTTATCAGGTATGCTATGAGTTGGCTGATCTTATATTTGAAAACATATATCAGAATACTTATATTAAAATTTTTTTATCAGAAATGGTTAAATTTAAAAATTAAACAGTTTTGATAAGAAATTATATAATTTAACAGATTTCACACTAATACTTAACTGTAATCTTTCTTGTAAATCAGCTAAACTGATACTTTTTGAAAATGTTTTGAATCCTGGTTTTGAATACGACTAAACAGAAATAAGAACTGGGGTGTTGGAACATTGTGAACCAATAATAATATTGTGATTGTTCCATCAGGATCTAATTAGCAGTGGAACAATGAAGGGGGCTCCCATCAACTTACTGTTTACGGGAGGGGCGCAATGGCGGGGCTGAATCTTTGATGATGAGGGCTGTGGTTCACCATTCAATTAGCTCTTTGCAACTTTAAATAACCTCTCACATTAATGGAAAAATTGTTTCTCTAATCGATATAGTTACTCAAACAATTGCTATTATATAATTTGAAATATAAATGTTATTCGGATAAGTTGTGTTAAATGCTAAATATTTTATCGAGCTAGAACTTTGGCAGGAATCTTGACAACAGCGACTCTGGAGGGATGGACGGTTGTCGCACACAATCGATCTATCGATATCGTACAATCTTTCTCAACCATAATCGTAATCTGCTTTCATATCTAGTTGTATACATGAATCTATTTGATGCGTATAGACCTCAACAGCGCATAAAGGGTCAGCAGTTGAGGGGAAGTACTGTTTCTTAAACTACGGTTGTGCTAGAAAGTGAGTTTTTTTGTGATCCCCTTCTTAGTAATTTCGGACATGTGGTGGTGGGTCAAGTTTTCATTTCTTGGGACCACCACAGAAACAAAATTCGAACTCTCTGGCCGGATTCGAACTATCACGACAGTCAGTCGCCTGATTCCCTCAGTTACAAACGGCCCAAGAGGGTGTTCATGACCACGCTCAACCGTCAGATTCTTTCCCTAATTAAGAATACTCACTTTATAGAGGCTGAGGATGACCAGGAGGGCTCTCCAACCCACAGAATTGACTCACGGCTACAGAAACAAAACAAATAATTATCTGTACTGCCGGGTTCGAATCCGAGGCCTTGGTAGAACATCGCCTCGACCTGAGAATCCCCGAGCTCACTCTATCGCCACACATGAGGGGTAGGGTTCTTTTGTGAATAATAATAATTTTTTTAAAAATTATTTATTTAATGTAATTTACAACTGTACAAAATAATACAATAGGTAAATATGTAGTATGTTTCATATACACTTGAAAATCTTGGGAAGGAACCACCCATTGGTGGTACTTCAAACATTAATTTAAATTAGAAGGTCCCGTGGCCATCTTCTTTTCAGAAACCTCGGAGGATTATCAGGGATTGTTAAGGATGAAAGATTAAGAATTAATAGGTTAGGATGGTTTAGGAGTTTAGAATGAAAACACGCATATCTGTTTTGGGCCAAATCTGCAACGAATGGGATGTTAAGGTCTTTCTAAATGAGTTTATTTGTGACGTAATAAGGAGCATCAAGGATTTTGGATTGTATCGATTGGATGTGGGAAGAATTTGATAGTTTGGTGGAGCCCCAGAGCTCTATTCCATATGTCCTAATTGGTCTGATTAACGTAGTGTATACTAATTTTTTGTAGTGAATGGGAAGTTTAGAGCATTTGTCAAGTAAGTGTTGTAGCAATCTACGAGCAGTTTCTTAATACTAATAATAGTTGTTTGTGGGATGCGCTCACAGCAGCACATTTTTTTAGTTTTGATTTTTTTGTATTTTCTGTATATAATGTATATATAACGTGTATAAGAATTAAAATTTTTGATCAGAAGCCAGCATAAAAGTGTATTTTTCTTTTTGCGGTTTTTTACAATTTTCGCGTAAACTGTAAAAAAAAGAATTGTACTAAATGGTTTTAAATTCAATTTTCTGTAAGAAATCGTCTTCATAATTTGAGTCAATATTATAATGTAGTATATTAAATTAAATTTAATTTGAGTGCTAAAAAATATTTCTACGTCCAATGAATCTGAGATATATTTTTCCAAAATAAATTCACTGACTACTGATTTTTCAGTAGATTTTTATGATATGTTACTTTTTAAAAAGCTATATCCCGGGAACTATTCAACATAAAGAGCTCTATTAAGTCTCATATTTTAGAAAATTTACTCTACTTTAAATTATGTTTTCATTTACGTTTTCTAGTGTTATTGGTAGTTTTAAAGATGGAGCTCTGAATAAAAAAAAATTTGTTGTTGTTAAGTTTTGATACAGCCGGCATTTCGTATTCTTCCTTACTATACTTGGCAGATTCATCAATTGTGACTTGTAATTATACATAGTTTTCATTCAAATAATAAAAAATTGGGATGAAAATACTAGTTTTTTTTTACGCCGCCTCTTGTTCTAAATAGGGGCATGGATATGTTTACTGGATCACCTTACATACATTTACATACACACACACGTTTACAAACAACTTGCAACTATTGCCTTAACATCAGTTGGTGGTTACGCAAGATCTTACTTTTCCAACAGCAGTTTAACTGTTCCAAGTCAATTTAGGAGGCCATACATGGTAATACGGTTCCGGTCGGAAAGTTCTCAATGTCTCCTGTTCTTCCATGTTCCAGAGAGGACGTCCTTCTTATTGCTAAAGTTAGTTGGGGTGTGGAGTTTGTCCAGGAACCTGAAACCCTAAACTTTTTCCCCGACGTATAGGCTGCTTGTATCAAATCTTGAAATAAATCTACGAACACACTAATAATATAATATTATAATATAAATTGTTAGTAATCGTATATGCCCCTGTACTTTTTATTTTATTTTAATAGTGTAACTTCTCTACAAGATACGCCGATGGGGAAGGTGATTTTTCAAAAATAACTTTTCATATTATGAAGAGAAGATGCTATCGGAAAATAACACAAATAAGTTTAAAAAAATAACTCATTTAATAGTGCAAATGATTCGTGATAACAACCAATGCTAAAAAAATATACATACAGAATGATTAAAGTTAATAATTATACAGAATGAAAATAAATTAATGATAGTAGTAGCAAATAAAACATACATATAGTTAATTAAATATGTAAGTAAAACAACATAATTAAGGAAATAAAAATATAAAGTCACATGATGGAATGAAACAAAGAAATATGAATATAGAATAAAGAAACAAAATATAAAATTAAGTTAGACAAAATAAATGATTACTCTAATATTTTGTAAACACTTCTTTTGTCTAACCTAACTTTATATTTTGTTTCTTTATTCTATATTCATATTTCTTTGTTTCTTTATTCTATATTCATATTTCTTTGTTTCTTTGCATTATATAACTTTATATCTTTATTTGAGGTGTAGATAGTTGACCATAGATTAATGATTGGAGAAGTTTGTCGGGGGGGTGCGGTCAACAAAGAACAACATAAATAAATATGGTTTTGTTTATTTATGTTTTTCTTTGCTGACCGCACCCCCCGACAAACTTCTCCAATTATATCTTTATTTCTTTAATTATGTTATTTTACTTACATATTTCATTCCCTATATATGTTTTATTTTGCACTAGTTTCATTAATTTTCATTCTATAAGTATAATAATTTATTTTAATCATTCTGTTTATATTTTTTCTTGCTGTTTGTTCTTAGCCCTGATGAAGGCTAGAAATTCTGGCCGAAACGTTGGCACTATAAATAAGTTTTTTTAATCTTATTTGTGATATTGTTTGACTGCATCCCCTAACCATCTTCTCCTGATATATACGTATTATATACGTTCGATATAAATGTCTACACCATGATAGGTCATAGGAAGATATTTCTTGATATAACAGTAGCTTAGGACTATAAGTCATAGATGCTGCTTTTATGGACAACTTTCTAAATTTGGTATAAGTTGGTGAGTCCATACTAGACGTCTATTAATGAATCTAAATGTCTAACTTTAATTCAATTTAATACTGCCATGACACTCATCGAACTTAGTGCATGTTGTATTTATCACAAATAACAATAAAATGTTTATAACGCATGCAGAGAGAGTCCGGTAAATTGGGAAAAAAATTTCTATATTTTGCTTGTGTATCATTTGTGTGGTTTATACTTTTGTATACCTCTCCACTACACTCTTTACCTCTCCACCTATACTCAATTCAGTTTAGTTTTGGCATCCTCGAAACGTAATACTGAGCATTTCTCTCACCATTCCACTCCTAACGTGACATTTTTTTTTTCTCAATTGAGCATTTTACTCACCTAGATACCTCCTCAGTTTCTGTTTTTAAATCATAAGCCGAGACAAGAAAACCTTAGATCTTTTACGAATTCTTGATTCTTCAGCCTTTGATAGAAGAGGTACAATTCACAATTTCAATTTCAAATTGCATTGAAAGTAATCGTAAAGGTTTTTGTCATCATCACATCAAATTATCAAAAGATCGTCTACCATGAGACACTTCTTAGGGGACAAACAAGTAGGGAACTTCTGCCGGGCCTGTTGCGACTAGACGGCTGATTCAAGACTTTAGGTTGTTGATTTTTAAATATTATATTATAAAATATAAGTATACATGTATATATAGTAGACCGTAAAAATTTATATATAAGGGTTGCGGTCAAAAGAAAAAAAAAATTATTTTCTGACGTTTCGCCCCACTTTGCAGGGCTTCATCAGGGCCAAAAAGATACAAAACAAAAACTGTTCAAAGGTAAAGGTTGAGCAGCAAGCAACAGCCCTGATGAAGCCCTGCAAAGTGGGGCGAAACGTCGGAAAATAAATAGTTGTAAACTATTTTTGTTTCTCTTTTGACCGCAACCCTGACCATCTTCTTATAAATAAAATATAAATACATATGTTTCTTCTAAAAATAAAATAAACATAAAAATAAATGTTGGAAGAAAATTGTTGACCGTAAAAAAGTAGATTGTAAAAAATAGTCCGGGTGACGGTCAATAAAGCTATCAAAATTCTCAAAGAAAACTTGTTAGTGATAAAACTTAAACATAATAATAATAATAAGAAGAAAACTTATTAAATATAAATAGTTTTCGTTTAATATTTTTATATATTTAGTAACCAGTGATGCGGCGAGAGGGATGCGCTGGGATCTCTTGAGCTCTACCCCTCACACGTGGGGGATAGAGTGGGCTCAGGGATCCTCAGGTCGATTGTGTAAATATTGTATATATTATTTTATCATTATGTTATTTTATTTATTTATTTTTCATACAGATAGTCTGATTATGTTCATTTGTCTATTCTTTTGTTTGTATATATTTTAAGAGTTTTTTTATTTTATTTTATTTTATTTTTTT
>NW_027116263.1:643944-662460 GCF_000696795.3 Halyomorpha halys
TTATTTTATTTATTTATTTTTCATACAGATAGTCTGATTATGTTCATTTGTCTATTCTTTTGTTTGTATATATTTTAAGAGAGTTTTTTTTTTTTTTTCATTTTTTTTTTTTTATTTTTTTTTTTATTTTAGTATGTATGAGATCATTCATCAATATTACTTATTGCCCACAACTGTGTGGCAGATTGTAATATCTATCAATAAATAAATCTATCAAAAAAATATATATATATTTAGTGACCACCACTCGGACTAACTTCTTAAAAATACAAAAATAAATGTTATTAAATTAAATACGAATACTATTTACAAATTAATTATTGGACTTGTGAAACATGGGCGTTGATAACTGTTACTTTATAGAACCAAAACAAACAACATCATGCAAACATTGTATCTTAGTTTCATTTATTGAAACCCTGCAAAGTGGGACGAAATAGACAATTATTAATAATTTTGTTCTGCTATGCTGTGTACATTTCTTGAGACCTGGGCATTCTAGCTACAGATTATTTTTTGTTTTTTTGTCGGGTTCTAAAATATATAATATTTTTATCACAAGTTACATTGAGCCAGTACTGATCTATTTGCGCATTTTGAAGCCAGTCGGGCTCAGTTCAGTTTCCTGTATGAAGCACTTTCTATTTGCGTTTGGACTAGAATACGACCAGTGTTATTCTTACCATGTTCACAGAGTGACCTAGATTACATTTGGTGGAACATTACCCGCTTCCAGTGACCGATTGCCCTGCAGTCTGCACTATACGAAATGCTCTAATACATGTAATCTTTTTAATGCACTCATTGCAATATCAGTCTATATTTGTTTTCGAGGAGTTGTGGCAAAGCTCTGTGCTTATAATAATTTATTCTATTAATTTTTTTTTTTTTTGATAGATTTATTTATTGATAGATATTACAATCTGCCACACAGTTGTGGGCAATAGGTAATATTGATAAATGATCTCATACATACTAAAATAAAAAAAAAAAATAAGTAAAATAAAATAAAAAACTCTTAAAATATATACAAACAATAGATAGAACAAAGGATAGACAAATGAACATTCTATTAATTATTTTTTTTTAAATATGCTTGTCACTCTCAAACAAGCATATTTAAAAAAAATAATTTATAATAATGGTTTAGTTTATTCTTAATTTAAAACAATTTTGATCCTTTTTTTTTTTTCCTCTCAACTTTTATTCTTTAAAATTTCTCCAACGTTTCATACGTCCAACAATATATAAAAGACAGGATGTATCAACATGGAAATGATGTAAAAAAATATGGAAAAGAAACAAAAAAAAACAGCATTGGTTCAACATATTAAAAATAAGCATAGATTTTTTTTAAAAATATTTATTCATTGCTATTTACAAATGTACATTATAATACATTTAGTAAATCTGATCTAAGTTAAATTGGAGTGTTACAGGCGTGTAGGGAAACTACCCATTGGTAGCACTCTAATGACATTTTACATTAGCTGGTCTCGTGGCCATCTTCTTTTCAGGCGCCTCGGAGGATTGTCAGGAATGGAAGAGGATGCAAGATTAGAAACAAAGTGGTTTGGGTTGTTAGAGAGTTTATATTGGAAGGAATTATATCTGGTTCGGTCTAGATCGGTTACATAGGGAACATTAAGGTCTTTATGTATGATTTTATTTGTGGCAAAGTAAGGAGCATTGAGGATTTCACAAAGGATTTTGGATTGTAAGGATTGAATACGAGAGGAATTCGAAGGTTTAGTAGAATACCTTATTACAGTCATCTAGATCAGTCTTTTGTAATGTGTTGGAAGTTTAGACCGTTTGTCTAGTAAGTGCTGTAATAGTCGAAATCGACGTGCAGTTTCCTGTCTTTTCAGTCTGGTGTGAGGTTTCCAGGTTAATCGCTTGTCCAAATGTAGTCCAAGGTAGCGGATCTGTTCGACAGGGGTAAGAGTATCATCGTTAAATGAAACTGTAGGGCAGTCGGTAGGTTTACGACGAAGGGTAAAGGTGATTTGATGGGATTTGTTGTTATCTTAATCCTCCAATTACGACACCAATCTTCGAGGCCTGTGATATGGGATTGGACATTTTGGGATACAATTAATGGAAGCATAAATTTTATTTTGAAAATGTCCAGGTCATTCATAAAGAAAATATTACTTTTAGAAGATAGATATTAGAATCGATTTACATCTCAGAAAATATAAATTATACTGTCAATTTCAAATCAGATTCTAAGCTAAGCCACCATTATTCTGGGATTTTGAGCAAAATAAATATATAATTATTATATACAAAAAAGTTGATAAATAAATAAATGTTCAAATCCTTAAATTGTACAAATGTATCTATGGAATAAATATACACTAATAAAAGTATGAATAGGTAATTAAATATGTTAAAAAATAAAATAAAAAAAGGGGGTTATATGTATGTTAAAAAAAAAAACATTTAAAATAAGAATACATTAATTATGGATTTGAAAAAAAAAGGTTGTGTTATAAGCAAATTAATTAAAAATGAATGTTAATTAAATTATATTAAAATGTAAATTAATGATAAAAAAAAATATTGTTATATGATAAGGTGATAACAGAGTCCTAACCTGTTGAAGGTAGGTTCTGTTTTTAAGTTGTAAATGTAAGTGAAGGAAGGAAAGTGTTTTGTAAAGAAATTTTAAATCTAAGATATAATTTTTTTAAAAAAAAGTTATGTAAGTAAGAAATCTATTTAAAAACAAAATTTTATGCAGTGATTATGATATTATTTTGATGATTAATTTATTTTAAAGATGGGACAAGGGCAATTAGCCTGCAATTTTAAGGTTTAAAAAAGAAATTACATCATATTAAAGGAAGGGCCAAAGAAACCAGAGTGTAGTTGAAGGAAATAATGTAATTGTTATATAAAAATAGAAAAAGCTTTTTGTAGGTGGTATCCTTGAGAATGGCCTGAACGTTTTAAAGAATTTTACGTGGAGAACGTGGAGTAATTTTAAAGAATAAAAGTTGAGAGAAGAAAAAGAATCAAAATTGTTTTAAATTAAGAATTATTTATTCTATTGCTGTAGCTGTAAGTCAACCCTGTTAGTTCCGGAGCTATCCAATGTCCATCTAGCCTCATAAAGCCTCATAAAGTTCCGTTAAAAAAATCAAAGCAAACTTGGTAATTGGTAAATGACCATAATTCTTTAAAAAGAAAGATAATTAAGACTTGTCAAACAACAAAACATATTCTTACAACTTCTCTGTGGAAGAAGAAACTCAAGGCCACCTTAATGCTCAAGGCAATCACTTTAAACAATATTTAATATGAATTATATATATATATATATATATATTATCTATTATTAGTTACGTAGTTTGGATTAATTTATCTATTATAACCAAGGGGAGTAGGTTAGTTCAGTGAGTAAAATTCCAAGAACCCGGTTAAAATCCGGCAGATAATTGTTGAGTTATTATTTATTCTGTCTCTGTAGCCTTGAGTCAATACTGTGGGTTTGGAAGTTCTCCGAGGTCCACCCAGCCTTATTAAGTGGGTACTCTTAGTTAGGGAAAAGTCCAGAGATCTAGTCTGATTCTGACCAAATCAGCACAGCCGTTGCTCCAGTACAGTACTATCATACAAAGAACTTAAACCATCATCTATTGTAGTGGTACAGACTTTTTTTGATAATTTATTTATTGTTATTTACAGCTGTATACACATATATACAACAAGTAAATTTGCTGTAGGTGACATAGTGACATGATACAAACATATGCAGAATCTACCCATTGATAGAACTCCAATAACATTTCTAGGGGAGAAGATCTCGAGGCCATCTTCTTTTCAGATGCCTAGGAGGATTATTAGGTAATGAAGGAGAAGCCAGGCTAGAAACGAGTGGATTTGGGTGGTTGAGAAGTTTATTATGGAAGGAACGGTATCTGGCTCTGGCCAAATCGGCAACATATGGAACATTGAGGTCCTGATGGATGACTTGATTTGTGACAAAGTAAGGAGCATTAAGGATTTTGGACTGTAAGGATTGGATTCTAGAGGAATTTGATGGTTTAGTGGAGTCCCATAGCTCAACTCCGTATGTCCAGATAGGCCTTATAATAGTCATGTAGATCAGTCTTTTGTAATGGATTGGCAATTTAGACCATTTGTCCAGTAAATGTTGCAATAGTCGGAATCTACGTGCAGTTTCTTGTCTTTTTAGTCTTGTATGAGGATTCCGTGTCAGTCGTTTATCGAGAAGTACAGACTTATTTTAATTTTAAATTTGTTTTTTAAAATCTTTGTTTAGCAACGCTACGGTAATTTCTATCCGAAGCGTTGAAATTGGAATAAATTAAATTGTAAGACTGTGCAGGTAGCGGTCAATAAAGACACAAGAATAGTAGAAAAAACTATTGATTGTTGACGAACGTTTAGCTGTCTGGTTAAAAAAATTATAACAACTGACCAAATGACCATTTGATGTTTTAATCAGACAGCCCTGACGAAGCCATACAAAGTGGGACGAAACGTCGGTTAACAATAAATAGTTTTTTCTACTAGTTTGGTAGATTTATTGACTACCACCTGGACTATCTTCATACGGTCAACTATCTTCTTCCAATTGGAATAAATTAACATATTTGATCATTTTGACTACGGTCAATATGGTCAAACATGTTTACGATTCTACTTCTATAAATCTTGTATAATTATTTTGGAACCACAATGTTGAATCTAGCAACAATTTCTATCCTGGTTCTCCCGAAAGGAAGAAGACATCGCGGGAGCAAGGCATAGCGATCAGCCATTGCACACCGGCGGAATACAAGATGCCGGCACATCGCACGTAGTATGTAGACTACGATGATACGAGGTGGGAACCCGCAAATGATGCTACGTGCGGAGACTCCTCCATCGGGCACTCTCATCTTCTCTTCCAGGATTAATCCTCACTGATCGGCACTCCATCCACTACCTCCCCTCGACCGCAGGATACTCGAGTATCCTTACAGCTGTTATATCCAAGCCCATATGTTAGTCTACATTTGCATAACGGCCGCTAGGTCGTTCTATTTAATCAAGGTAAGTCCTTCTCCTTTCTTTAGGAATAACCATCAGCTCTAAGAGATGTATAGGATTAGGATTCAATATTTAATAAGGATCCTGTCAAGAAAAAAAAATAATGCCTCGGAATATTCTAGATTGAAAAAATTTTAAAAATATTATGCCTAACATTTTAGTGTATTAGTTTCATGGTGAACAGAAATATATCTATATGTTTATATAATATATTCGACCTCCACAGCTCTTATTTAGATTGTACAGAAAATACCCAAGAAGTTGGTAAATCTAGTAAGGTAATGAATGACCAAAGCATTTAGTAAAGTTCGAATTAGTTATCATTATTACGAGGAGTTTAAGGTTCGGTCAGGTTTAAAACAAGGTGATTCTGTATCCTCTGTATTATTTAATCTAGCACTAGAATACGTTGTGTTGAACTTTAGGTGATAAAATACGGTAGCTTGGGTACGCAGATTATTTCGTATTATGAGCAGATGACGAGGAAACTATTCAACTAAATGCAACTACATTGATAAACTCCAGTAAGAAACTAAGACTCGAAATAAATACAGATAAAACTAAATATACTAGTACAAGAGCCGGGAAGAAAAAAAGGCAGTTATCTCATCCCAATTTTTGATTATTTCAATAAAAACTATGTATAATTACTAGTCAAAATTGATGAGTCTGCCGAGTATAGGTAGGAAGATTAAAAAATGCGCGCTGTTTCAAAACCTTACAAAATGGTTGATTTTTCATACGGACCTGTATATCTTAAAAACTACCAACAACTCTAGAAAATCTAAGAGAGCATTATTTAGAGAAGAGTAAATTTGCTGAAATATTAGCCCTAAGAGAGCTATTAACGTCAAATAGTTCTCCAGATATAGCTTTTTAAAAAGCAAAATTCCTTAAAAATCTACAGAAAGATTAGTAGTTAGTTAATTTATTTTGAGAAATCTATATCTCAGGAACTATTTGACGTACAGATGTCTATTAGCACTCTAATGAAAGCAACTTTAATGTAATATAAAGAAGTTTATGACCTTTACCTTCGTAGGAATAGTAGTTTTCATAATATTTGCTAAAATAAATTGATTTATAGTTGTTTGGACAATAAGATTGTACGTACAGATGTCTGCCAGCGCTCAAATTAAATCTAGTTAAATTTACTACAAAAATAGTTAATTATGTTTATCTTTGTAGGAGTAGTAGTTTTTTATGATATTTGACAAAATATACTCACAAAATGTAAATTTCTAGTTGTTCGTATAAAATGTTGGATTTTTGAAAAATATATCTCTAGATTCAAAAGAAGCACATATGTCTGCCAACTCTCAAAATAAAGGAAATTTAATTTCCTATAATGTAGTTTATGACACTTATCTTCGTAGGGGTAGTAGTTTTTATGATATTCACATATGAATATAAATTTCGCAAATGAAAATTTGTCCGAACAACTATAAATGAATTTATTTTAGCAAATTCCATGTAAACTATTACTTCTATGATGATAAATATCATAAACCTACTTTATATCTCATTAAACTAGCTTTAATTTGAGTGCTAATGGACATCTGTTCTTCAAATGATTTTTGAGATATGAATTTTTCAAAATAAATTCACTAACTACTGATCTTTCAGCACGTCCCATTCAACATCTATATGAAATGTTGATTTTTATAAAGCTATACTCGAAAACTATTTCACTTAAATAGCTCTTTTAAGGCTAATATTTCAGCAAATTTACTTTTCTTTAAATAATGTGCTCTTAGGTTTTCTAGTGTTAATAGTTTTTAAGATATTGAGCACCGAATGAAAAATTAGTGTTTTTTAAGGTTTTGATATAGCCGCCATTTTTTATTCCCTCTACCTATACTTGGCAGACTCATCAATTTTGACTATTAATTATACATAGTTTTCATTAAAGTAATAAAAAATTGGGCCTTTTTTCTCTTCTTGGGCACTTGTACTATACGGTTAGCAGTAGAGATTGTAGCAATTTTGTTGATTTAGATATAGGAGAAAATGGATCCCTGTAGCTTAAGATTAAAAACACTTAGATACGATGATAAAACAATAATATTAATTTTTCTGTTTTTAAAATTAGCTGTGTCTAAAATATAACATATAACAGATGAAAAAAATATTAAAATTATAATAATAAAATAAATTTAAGCAAAAATAAATAAGAAATTAATGGCGTTGATGAACCACTGTTCATCACATCACTGTGTTTTACGCCACTATACGAAAAACAAACATGTTGCTTCTTTTTCCTTTTGGCATAACTTCCCTCAATCCTATTTTTTAACTATTTCAGATAATATTATCTTCTGAAAAAAAAAAAAAATGTTGACCAACTCCTAAACAAGGATGGCAACGAACACAGTTCTGCACTAAGGCATCCCGCCCGCCGCGTCATATAAAACACAACAGAGACGAAAGCTTTTATCTTAATGTAGTCTTTATCGTTTTGGCTCTATTTCGGTGTAGTCTCTTGAGTTCTTTATCTATCTCTAACTCCACGTCGGGCTGCAAGACGTGTTATGTTCCTGCTCACGCTTTGTATATTGTATTGTGAGGAACGCAGCGATTTGACACTAATTTTACTACCCATATTTATAATTTTTACTTTCACTTCTATATTTCTGAAATATATAATAAGGAGAAGTATTGTATGGTCATGTAAAATTTCGGAATAAAATTTTTGCAGATTTTTTTTGTTTTTATTTATTTATTTAATGTAATTTACAACTGTACAATTAATAAATATAATAAGCAAATCTTTAGAATGTTTTATTTACAATTGAAAATCTTGGGAAGGAACCACCCGTTGGTGGTACTTCAAGCATTAATTTAAATTAGAAGGTCCCGTGGCCATCTTCATTTCAGACGCCTCGGAGGATTATGAGGGATTGTTAAGGATGAGTGATTAAGAACTAATGGGTTAGGAGTTTGGAATGAAAAGACGCATATCTGTTTTGGGCCAAATCTGCAACGAATGGGATGTTAAGGTCTTTGTGGATGAGTTTATTTGTAACATAATAAGCAGCATCATGGATTTTTCGTAGGATTTTGGATTGTAAGGATTGGATGCGGGAGGAATTTGATGATTTGGTTGAGCTCCAGAGCTCAATTCCATATCTCCAATTGTAATTCTTTATCATAGTGTATGAGAAGTATCGTACGTATAAGCGTTTGTCAAGAAGGTGAAGCAATTGAAATCGACGAGCAGTTTCTTGTCGTTTCAGTCTTGTATATGGATTTTATGTAAGTCTCTTGTCAAGATGGAGTCCTAAGTATTGAATCTGTTCAACAGGCGTTAGTGGAGTAATTAGAAAGGATACTGCAAGACAGGAGGGTAGAGGTGATATGGTGGGATTTGTCAGGATTTATTTTGATTCTCCAGTTTTGACAGTATTCTTCAATGGATGTTGTGTGTGTCTGTAGTGTTTGTGATGCATAAGTAGGATCGTTGTTTACAGAGAGTATACATGTGTTGTTAGGAGTGTGTTAGAAAGCTAGGCAGAATTTTTAATTAAGTAAATCCTTATATTTTTTAAACAGAAAATGTTAAAATTTGGCAGCAGGAAATAATATTAACGCTTTACACTCGGTTGTCCCCTCTGAGGGGCCGTGAAGGATTGTTAGCGGTTACGGAAAAAAAAATTAATGATACTATTAAATGAGTTCTCATTCGCTAAAAAATTAAAAAAATAATGAGGCCTAAATACTATTTTTCGAAAAAATTGGACTTTTTTTTAGTCCGGTGACCATTATTGATATAATAGTTCATAACTACTCTGCATTTGATCCAATTTCTACCTTAATACAACTATTGGAAATCTCAATGTCTCCTCTTTTAACCTAAATTAACAAAATTTTAAATCCCCTTAAAAAAACAAAATATTAGTTTTAAATAAAGAAAAACTGTTCAAACGTTTTATTTTATATATTCGGTTCTAATTTATTTAATTAGATCCGATTTATGTCCTTTGGTGCAGTTTATAGATTCCTAAACCACTGTCAAGTTTAGTGCAGATTGGTTGTATCTTGATGAAATTAGTTCTATTATATTGATTTTTTAAAAGAAATCGACGAATAATAAAAATGTATTTTTCGAAATTTCGTGATTAAGGGTTTCTCCGGGTGCTAAAACCGAATATCAACTTTGTTTCGCTCTCAAAAAATCTTTTACCACACTTTGATAGGTCAGTTATTGAATGAAGTAAGCCTTCAACTAAATGCCAGGCACACATTCACTTTTGTTGGCTGGTTGGGTTTTAAGTGGACTGTATATAATTGATGGTAATGATTAAATTAAACATGATTAAATGAAAATAAAATTCTATTATATTAGTTACAAGTGATGTAGAGGGTGGCGGAAATAAAACATTTATGGTTAAAAAGGGTTATTAATTTTGAATGACTGGGCTATGGGAAATTGCAGATATAATGAGGTGTTTGATAATGGAGGTTAACTATATTTAACTGGGTGGACTTACTCCATGCTTCCTTTCTTCTCTCCGCATTCACATGTCTCTCTTTCTTCTCTGCTTCGAGGAATTCTACTCACTCATGGTACATTTTTCGAGTGAACAAAGAAGAATTGGTACAGGCAGAAAAACAAGATGGGTCTCTCATCAGCCTGGGCTACTTCTTCTCACCACAGAGAGCGCTGAAGGAGGTGAGATTTGGCTGTTGGCCACATAGGGCGCTACTAATGCCTACATAGATCCTCCAATTCAAGTTTTCTGTTAACTTAGGTCACCCGGAACAGTCATTCTTAACTGTTTTAATACTATACTAATATTGTTGTACAGTGAGATTCATTAGAGAAAAATTATTCATATTGTATTTAATATATATGATGATATTATACATAATCAGATAGTCAATACGAATAAGAAAAACTCTGCTAAATCGGACCAGTATTAATGTTTATACAGCGAAGCTAGCTATTACCATTTATGTTGCTATAGTTACCGTCTTATCAATATATTAATAGATATCAACATTTTAATAGTGTTCAATTAATGTATACACATCCGTTAATATAGCAATCACGAAGCATTGCTGAGTCTGCTAATATTCAATAAAGATTATTCAAGATATAAAAAATTGATCATTATTATACATATTTTTTTTTATTGGACAGAACTTTCCGGTATACATAATATTTTCAGGTCATTTTATTTATTGCTTTAATTCAGTAAATGCATGCAGCCTGCCACCCATCGAGCGAGTGAGGAAGCTATTACGATAATTTTCCACTCGATTGCCACAGACCATTGTCTACTCTCTTGTGAGATTTAATAACGCTTCGCTTACAATTACGATTTAATCGATTTTGAAATGACTGTCGATTGTGTATGAAGCGTACACAGATGCGCATGCACTAACGCATGAATCAACAGTCCCCCGGTGGGATTTATTTCCCGTCGTTGGCGTTAATTGGCGACCCACCCGTGCAATGCGCGGCATCCTCCCTCAGGTACATTCCCCGCATAATTATTTAAAGCATCAGCCGATAGGTGGCTCTGTATGCTGGCAATGTTTCACTCTTGACACTTTTTAGGTGGGGGAAAAATGCGTCTAATGAACACATACCTTTTCAGTACCGCCGCACTGTGGGGTAATTTGTGAATCTAACCCGACAAAATTATTTCTTCGGGTTCAATATTCAACATTACGTTTCCAGATGACATATTTATCATAGAAATGATTAAAGTGAAATCTTATATATAAGATACATATACAAAATTTAACGAGAAATGCGCAAATGTTCGCAATCTTCACTGATTTGGATATTTCAAAATAGTATCCCAATTTTAAATTATGAAGAAGATGGCCAGGAGTGCAGTCACAAGAAAATAAAAATAAATATTTATTTGCCGAACTTTCGCCCCACCTTGTACAGCTTAATCAGGGCTAAAAAGATACAAAACTACAAATATTTTGACATAGTAGGATAATATACAAAACTAAGGTTATAAGTTGGAGTTAAAATTATACAAATTTAAGCGAAAATAAAGTAATATACAAATAAAAGAAAAAGTGAATAAAATGGTATAAATATAAAATATAAAATGATAATTATATAAAAAATTACGTAAACAATTAATTTAAAATGAAAAGTAAACGTAATAATACTTAAAATAGAAATGAGCAAACAAAATTTATCACACTAAAAAACCGTACATAAAGAAATAAGTTAAGATTACGTAGTTTGCATTACGTATAGGCTTTATAATTCAGATTGGATACTACCGTTGTCTACCATTGGTACTTGAAGGTTTACGGTCAAATACTTATCTAGTGTTTTGTTCGTATGTCCGTTCCATGGATTCGACTAGAAAATATTTGGAGGTTGTAATTTGAATTAATACGGTCAATTATTCATATGTATAGTATCTCAATTTGATTTTCATTTTCCTATATATGTTGTTTTATCATTGATATCGTGAAAAATTTCGAATTCGAATTTTCAACGGAAATCCACGTTTCGAAATCTCCTGAGTACAATTCGATTTCGAATTCTCGCAAAATAAACATGCCTAGCTGAAAAACATTTTTTTTTACGAAACTAATATTACCTATTTAAGACGGGCAGTCACTTTTTCGTTAAAATCAAACTACTGAAAGTGCCATTTTATGGCATCGATTTTACACCATTATACAATTTATTTAAAAATTCTGTTTATTGTATTTAAGATATTATTTTACTTTAGATATAATATGTTCACTTTCTTGAGACTATTTGTTTAAATAAAATGAATTGCATTCAATTTAAGTTTCAAAACACTCTTCATTTCTTTTAACAGTGTATAAAACAGTTTTTATACATGTGATATATGTGTACCAGCACATATTCGATTTTGACAATACAATAATTTTACATACAAAAATAATTTCGTACAAAATCGGTCATAAAAAATCTTCCAGTAAGTCGATATCAGCAAAGTATTTTCAAACCATATTCCGATATAGTAGTCTAATCTTGTAACTTATATGTTATAGTTGAATATAGTTTTGAGAATGTGGAATAATATGCTTGTATAATCTGCAGACTTTGATTGGATCACTCAAACGACCTAAAAAAAAATAAAACAAGTATGTTGTAAATAAAAAAAATATTCAAGCTCTACTATGAAAACTGTTTATGTGTTTTTATTATGGTATAATGGAAGGAAACAAAAGGAGAAAATAAAATATTTGTGCTAAAAAAGTATAAAAATGATTCGATAGATAAAGGCAATAGATTTTCGATTATTCTGAACGGTAAGTTACCTGGATATGAAAAAAAGCAATAAATTGCTCAAAGGAATTTCCCAATCCTAGAGCAAACCGCCGAAGAGCATTAGCCGGACCGCAAGAGGAGGCGATGATGGGACTGGAAGGAGGAGCGGATGGAGTGGCAATGGAAAAAGGATCCAATCCTCCAGAAAATATCCTTCAGCCCATTTAGTGGTTTAGTCTTCCTGGAGTCCAGGTCGCTGTCTGGATAGTACAGTAGAAGGCATGAACATGAAACATCAGTTTGTTTTTAAGTAAATATAGCTCACCTATTGGTTTTTACAGATTATACAAAAACTGTCATTTTTTTTTTTTTTTAATTTACATTTAGTAAGCCGTGATGAAGCCGCACAAAGTGTGACAAAACGTAGGCTCACATTAGTTTTAGTACTGTTTGAATTTTTGTTTAACCGCAACTGGACCATCTTCCCTTTATATATTACTCAGGGCCAATCAAAGATCTTCCTTTAATTGATGCATGGATTCTAAAATTATTGAAAATTGTTTCATTTCGTTGCGTGATGCACATTCTCTTCCTGCAGCGATATGGAACTGTCAGATGTAAACTGTTTGTTAGAGCGTATAAATTTGTTTCTGCTGGACGTTGGCAACGTCGAAATTAAACTGAATTAATATCCGGCATCCATTGTTCTGAACTAACTGCTACTTCAATGAGTGAGACAGAGCACAAAGAGAGTTTACATTTGAAACGAGTTCATTGATATCAAAATCAGACAGAAAACTCGTTTGGAAATGTTTTAATTACATGACATAATATTATATTATATTGTTTAACATCATACATAATATGAGGTGTAAATAGTTGACAATAGATTAAGATGAGGAGGGAAAAAATCAACAAATAAACATAACTTATCTTAAAAACAAAACGAAACAAAAATTCAGAGAAAAAAATAGTAAACAAACTTTGAAATATACCTAACAATAAACTAAGTCGATTAATACTATTAAATTATAATAGCCTATCGTAGATGTAAGAATATACAAACTAAATGTTAAGTGAAAAAAAGTCAGTGTTCAGGTAAATATAGAAATAAACATTATGAAAAGTGAGGAAGTAATAAATAAATGAAAGAAAATGATACATAGGATGCAATGGGAAAGAAGGAAAACGGGATATATGTTACTATGGACAAGAAAGAAAACGATATATATGATACAATGGACAAGAAAGAAGATGTGATATACGTTACTATGGACAAGAAAGAAAACGATATATATCTTACAATGGACAAGAAAGAAAACGATATATATCTTACAATGGACAAGAAAGAAAACGATATATATGATACAATGGACAAGAAAGAAAATGTGATATACGTTACTATGGACAAGAAAGAAAACAATTTATATGATACCATGGACAAGAAAGAAAACGATATATATGATACAATAGGCAAGAAAGAAAACGGGATATATGTTACAATGGACAAGAAAGAAAACGATATATATGATACAATTGACAAGAAAGAAAATGTGATATACGTTACAATGGACAAGAAAGAAAACGATTTATATGATACAATGGGCAAGAAAGAAAACGGGATATATGTTACAATGGACAAGAAACAAAACGGGATATTTTTTTAAAAACTTATTTATCCATCCAAGTGCTTCTTGTAACCAGCTTTTTATTATATTTTCCTTTGAATCTATGTGTTAGTCTTGTTCTCGTAAATCTATTTGTTTGTTTTTGGTAAACTGATCTACTGCTGTGACTATGAATGATGGTCTGATCTCACATTACCGTCTAATATTGAATTTGTTCAGCGGGTTACTGAAGAGGATCTAGGAGGGTGAATTCCGGAGAGCGAATTTGTTGATCCTGTGAATTAAAAAAAAAATATGAAATGGTGAAATTGGAGGAGCAGAAATGGGAAAGAAAAAAGGAATGAATTGAAATATTTGTATTTGGTGTATAAACCGAAATTGATTGTAAAAGGAAACTGTAGGGAAAAAAAATTGTTTTCTTACTAAACCATGTAATTATATGTAATTTCTATATGTCCGATTACGGATTGATAAGTATGCTGTGTGATATAGCAACCTGATGTATTTGGGCAGCATAGATGAATAAACTATTTCTCAATGGACAAGAAAGAAAACGATATATATGACACAATCGACAAGAAAGAAAATGTGATATGTATTACTATGGACAAGAAAGAAAACGATATATATGATACAATGGGCAAGAAATAAAACTATATATATATATGATACAATGGACAAGTAAGAAAACGATATATATGATACAATGAACAAGAAAGAAAACGGGATATATGCTACAATTGTAACTTTTATCAATTGTAACATAAATCACATAGGTAATATAAATATAACATATAAAAGATACATAGTAATATAGAGGAGTAAATATAATAATCTAATGAAATATAAAGTTTCAACAAAAGTGAATAAGAAAGGAACAAGGGAAAACAGATTTCTGTGATTTGGGGGGGGGGGGAAAGAAATATTTAAAAAACAGAGAACTTACGGTTCAAACGAAAATTCCAGCAATAGTGAGGGGGGACAAATTATGTTTATTTCTATAGTTACTTGAACACTGTCTTTTTCAATGTTCTTTTAACGTTTAGTTTGTTTAATTCTTACCTCTAAAATATTATATTTTATCTTCTATTAGTATCAATCTTAATTTATTGTTAGGTATATATCCAAGTTTGTTTATTATTATTTTCTTTATATACTTTTTTTTGGCTCTGGATTAAGGTTGTTATCTAATTTTGTTTTTTCAGCACAGAAATTCAAGTCCAAATAGTACAAGTGCCGGGGAGAAAAAAAGGCAGTTATCTCATCCCAATTTTTGATTACTTTAATGAAAACTATGTATAATTAATAGTCAAAATTGATGAGTTTGCGAAGTATAGGTAGGGGGAATAAAAAATGGCGGCTGTTTCAAAACACTAGAAACTCAAAGAGAACATTATTTAAAGAAGAGTAAATTTTCTAAAATATCAGCCCTAATAGAGCTATTTATGTCCAATAGTTCTCGAGATATAGCTTTATAAAAAGCAAAATTTCTTAAAAATCTTCTGAAAGAATAGTAGTTAGCTAATTTATTTTGAGAAATCTATATCTCAGGAACTATGTGATGTACAGATGTCTATTAGCACTCAAATTAAAGCTAGTTATAAAAATAGTTTATTATGTTTATCTTTGTAGGAGTAGTAGTTTTTATGGTATTTGACAAAATAAACTCAGAAAATGTTAATTTATAGTTGTTCCTATAAAATGTTGGATTTTTCAAAAAATATATCTAGATCCATAAGACGCACATATGTCTGTCAACACTAAAAATAAAGGAAATTTAAATTACTATAAAGTAGTTTATGGTACTTATCTACGTAGGGGTAGTAGTTTTTATGATATTCACATATGAATATGAATTTGGCAAATGAAAATTTGTTCGAACAACTATAAATCAATTTATTTCTTGTAAACTATTACTCCTACGAAGATAAATATCATAAAATACTTTATAGCTCATTAAAATAGCTTTAATTTGAGTGCTAATAGACATCTGTACGTCAAATGGTTTTTGAGATATGGATTTTTCAAATAAAATTCACTACTGATCTTTCAATACGTCCTATACAACATTTTTATAAAATGTCGCTTTTTAAAAAGCTATATCTCAATAACTGTTTAACGTAAATGACTCTATTAGGGCTCATATTTTAGCAAATTTCCTCTACTTTAAATGACGTTATCTTAGATTTTCTTGTGTTGCTGCTACTTTTTGAGATATAGAGCTCCGAATGAAAAATAAGTTTTTTTATCGCTTTTTTGAAACAGCCGCCATTTTTTATTCCCCCTACCTATACTTGACAGACTCATGAATTTTGACTATTAATTATACATAGTTTTTATTAAAGTAATAAAAAATTGGGGTGAGAGAACTGCTTTTTTTTCTCCTCTTGGGACCTTGTACTAAATCGTCGGCACAAATAAATAAATTTCGTTGATTTGTGTATTTGTGGCTGACCGCACCCTCGAACATTTTCATGCATAATATGTATTCACGACGTTGAATTGAGGCTTACTCATTGTATTACGGATCTTGCTAAGATTTATGAATAAAATATAACGAAATTAGAGACTATTCACCGAAATAGAAATACACATTTTTGAAACCAGTGCCTCCTTCATCGAAAAGGATATTTACGGCTGTTCTCTGTCGGCTATTGCTTGTTGATAATAGGCCCTCCGGTGTAAACTAGACTTTTTATTTGCTTAGACTATTTGTGACTTTATGGCCGAGGGAGTCGAGGTTGTTTGCTTTCTTTGGTACGAATTCCTCTTGAAGTGTAAATATTGCTCTCTCGGTTTCTTGACCTCATAAACTCGTAGGCAATATCGCATCTCCTAATAGTAACTATTATTACTTCCCTTACCTATATGTGGAATATTGAGTAAGGGGATGCGCCAGAGTGAGTAGCTTATTGTGCTACTAAGTTCAAGGACACGGGTTCAAATCCGGTTGTAGCAGATAATTATTTTTTTTCACACTAGGCATGAGTCAACCCTGAGGAATCAGTAGCCCTCCGGGGTCCATCCAGCCTTATAAAGTACAAATGTGTTCGAGCGTGACCTCCTTGCACAACCGTTGGTGAAATTTTCTTTTCACCCTTCATGGGCTGTGGTGGTATAGATTTATTTATTTTTTTAAATTTAGTAAGCAATTGAAAAATTCGAACTGTTAATAGAAAGGTTTATTTGGAAAATTAGTACGGTATAGTATTCCCACAGTGAACAATATAAAAATATTGTCTCTGAAACGAGCAAGAATAAATTTCAGTTTAAAGCAGTTGTCTGATGCGTGTATACATAATTTGTGTTTATATAACTAATCTTATTTTCTAATAGTTATGTTCTAGTCCGAACCAGGTATCAATCCTTCTATTCCAAACTCCCTAACCACCCAAACGAACTAGTTACAAGCAAGAGTTATCTAATTCTTTTCCTTTTTATTCCTGACAATTCTCCGAGGCACCTAAAAAGAAGATGGCCTCGAGACCTTCCAATGTAGAAATGCTTTTAGAGTGGTACCAATGGGTAGTTTCTCCGCAAGTCGACATCATAGCATTGTACTAGAACTAACATCATATTTACTAGATGTATATTTATGTAAATATAATTGTAAATTTCAATAAATAAATAATAATAATAAACGCTTCACGAACCCGAAGGTTCAATGCCGAGACCATCAATCGTTCTCAACATACATCCTTCTTGTGACGCCCCTCCAAACTATAATATTCTTAATCAGTTTTAACATGGTCCTCCTATCTACGTTTCGGTCCACCCCTTAGACGTTTACCCGTTGGTTCAGTGTTAACATTTTAGAGATCTGCTCGTCAATAAAGAAATAGAAAACAAAAATAGGGTTATGTCGAGTAATTTTACGACATCCGTCTATTATTAGACCGGAAGAATAATAATTGAGTGAAGAGAGTAGCACAGCTTACTAAATCATTTTTTACTTACTCTCCTCCCTACCCACCCCCTCCCCCCTTCGAGCTGCTTCCAATTATTGAGGGTGTATCCCCCCTCTTCCTGTGATTGCTTTGTCTCTGTCTGTCTGTCTGTCTGGATATTTCAATGTCAACAAGAGTTACGTGCTCCACTGTATTGTACGGGTTAGGGAACGAGGTGTAAAATAAGGCTGCTTTATTTTGCCAGCCTCCCTAAACCTCTACAATTTGTGGGATTTTTATTTATAATTAAAATATAATTCCTGACTCCCTGGGACTGATGACCCAGCATCACATGCTTGGAAAGAGATAGGATACAGTTCATTCACAGGAAGTACGGCAGGGTATATTGCATATTTTATTTATTTTGTAAATATTTTTATTATTTATTACTTTTTTATTTATATATTTATTAATTTTTATTCACATATATTACTGTCTTTATCTATCTTATTATAACTTATGTGAAGTCTGGTGATGAGAATAAAAAAAAAAAAGGAAAAAGGGACACTGAAAGGACTCACTAGCTTGCTGAAACAACTCAGTTTTATTTCGCCTTTTAATTCCTCTTATATACATTCTGTGTGTTTGTTTACGAGGGGAGTTAGGATTACGGCTGATATTGTTCCTGGCCATACCGTAACTTTATATA
>NW_027116263.1:662510-665159 GCF_000696795.3 Halyomorpha halys
AATATTTACATTTTTTATTTTATATCCATTACCCTTGTAGATAATTGTTGAGTTTTTTTAAATATTTTATATTTTAATTTTACTCTATTTTCATTAAAGATGGGAAAAAAAGGAAAAATACATTGAGTTAAGGGAGAAAATATAATTAGATATACAGTTAAATAATAGGGAAAAATTAAAGGATAATAAGAAAAAAGGGTTTAAAAAATATATATAGAAAGAAAAAATAAAAGTTCATAAAGTGATTAAAAAAAAAAAAAAAAGGGTACCCCCAACTATTTTTGAATCTCTCTCTCACTCTCTATCCACCTCACTCACTCACTCACTCACCCATTCACTCACACTCTTTTAAAAGCCTTTTGGCCTAGTAGACCATACCAATATTGCAAATCCTAAGAAGCAAGTTTGAAATTTTCTCATAGTGCAGTACTTTGGTTTGAATCTTATTTGAAAAATAGAACTCAAGCCGTGATAGATAGTGATGGATCCGTCTCTGAATTTCTACCTATAGTTTCGGAAGTCCCTCAAGGCTCAGTCCTTGGACCGTCACTCTTTCTTTTATATGTATCAGAAATCTCATTAATATTTAAATCATGTAAATATCACATATATGCCGATGGTATTATTATTTATATATCATCGAATCCTAATGAATTCAAAGAAACTGTAACAAATAAATCAGAGAAATTTTTGCCTGATCAGTAAACCTAAAACTCACCTTGAACCCATCAAAGACAAAAGCAATAATTTTCGGTAGCAAATTTTATGTAAAACCATTAGTCGTGGAAAATTATCCAAAAATTAAGTTTAATGGTATACCCATTGAATACTCTCAAACTTTGGTGCTCTTGGGTGTAATGTTCTCTTCATCGCTTGATTGGCAAGACCATGCAGTTAGTACATCTCGGAAAGATTTTAGAAATTTGGGCCAGTTACGTAGGAATAGTATGTTAGAATAGTAATATAGAATGCTTGCCTATGTTTATACGAAAACATCTCGTTCAGACATTAATAATACCACATATCGATTATTGTAGTGTACTATTTACAGATATAAAGACATATCAATTCTTCAGAGGGCATTTAGTACGTGCTTGGTTCATTTTTGATGTTCCCGTTGATGAACATGTAACCCCGTTTTTTGAAGAACTCTGTTGGCTCAAATTTCCTGAAAGAAGAAAATACATGCAGGGTAGTTTACTGTACCAACTTTTTAAAGATAAAACTCCCAATTACCTTTACGATCTCTTTGAAAAACAAATTCCTCCAAATCGTATAGTTAAAAAACATAACTGTCTATTTCACATTCCAGTCCATCGAACATCTCGATATAGCAAATAATTTTTAATTAGCGGAATCATATAATATTAATAATAAATAACATACCTTGAAAACCAATTTAAACTCACATAAATTATTTTTAAAAACTCTTTGCATGCTATTTTACCCTGGTCACTCAGGTCATAACTTTATGTTTATATTAAAATTTATGTTAGTATTTTTTTTTTTTACAGTTATTTATTGATATTTACAACTGTACATAAATACATCAAGTAAATTTGAGGAAATCATAATGGTATGGTACAAGCATGTAGAAAAACTACCCAATGGTAGCACTCTAAAAAAATTTTTACAATATAAGGTCTCGAGGCCATCTTCTTTTCAGACGCCTCGGATGATTGTCCGGAATAAAAGAGGAAGCAAGATTAGAAACTAATGGGTTTGAGTGGTTAGGGAGTTTGTAATGGTAGGATTGATGTCTGGTTCGGGCTAGATCGGTTACAAATGGAACATTAAGATCTTTGTGGATATTTTATTTGTGACAAAGTAGGGAGCATTTATGATTTTACGAAGGATTTTGGATATGTTAATATTAAAAATTAACTTTGATATGAGTTTTAATAATTAAAGAAATAACAATTTTCACCAAAATAAATTTTAAATAAATAAAAGCTATACTTAAACTGAGTGTAAGGAAGGTGACAAATATTGTTATGATAGCAAAATGTAATAGAGTTAAATTAAGTGTAATTAAAAGTTTAATATTAATGAAATAGAGGCAAAATAGATAATTAGAATATTGTTAATTGCTAAAATTGTTAAAAATCAATGTATAATAAAAGCTGTTTTGTGTTAGACATTCCTTGGAAACGTTGGACTTGGATTGGAAGAATGTTTTGAGACTTTAATTTGGGTACAATTGATTTTATTTAAACAATAATAAGCAGTCTCAAGAAAGTGAAAATATTATATATATAAAACAATATTTCTTCAGATTTCTAATTCTGAAGTATCAATTTTTTTTGTGTGTGTAAAAACGTCTATGAAACGGAAAGAAATAGAACTGACGTGTAGGAAGCGAAGTGATCCCAAGAAGCTCACGTACTCTTCGACGAAGAAAAAGAGGGCGCGATGAAGGAAAGGGAAAAACGATTTCATTAAGCGTCCTTCCCTGGCGAGGAAACGTGCGAAGTGAAAACGCTCTTAGGAAGGGAAACTTCACTTAATCTTTCTCCTATATAAATTTATTTGTGACAAAGTAGGGAGCATTTATGATTTTACGAAGGATTTTGGATTGTAAGGATTGAATACGAGAGGAATTCGAAGGTTTAGTGGAGCCCCAAAGCTCAACTCCATATGTCCAGATTG
>NW_027116263.1:665209-670089 GCF_000696795.3 Halyomorpha halys
ACTCGTTGAGATACTGTCATTCGGAATGACTGTCTTCATTCACTAGTAAGACTGACTCACTGGCCTGAATTACGAATAACCTTTCACTATCAGTTCGACCGACCCTTACTTGTAATTTATATATCGAACAGTGATAGTAGTAAAGCTCAGTTATTTCAACTCAATTTTTTATTACTTTTATGAAATTATGTATAATTGCCCAAAATTCGGTATTTAAGCCTTAATATCAAAGATACCTAGCTGATATCGATTGTACCTTGATATATCGAGTTTGATGGAAACATTGTAACAGCTTCTTTTTTTTTTTGATAAAATAAAATAATTATAAAATTTACGATTTCAACGTAATTAGAAATAATATATGCACTGTTATAAATAATTTTATTGAAAAAAGAATACTAAATGGCTGAGTCTATTTATGTAGTTTAAGTACACAAATAGTGGTTTTAAGGCTAATAGATTTTTAAAGCAATATTTCATACAAAATATACTGAAAATCAGTGGTTAGTAAATTTATATGTCAGGAACCATTAGACGTACAGATGTCTATTAGCACTAAAATTAAAGATAATTTAATGTGGATTATGACGTTTATCTTCAAAGGAGTTGTATTTTTCGTAATATGTTCTAAAATAAATTAGTTTCCATTTGTTTGGATAAAATTTCATGTGCAAAATTACTATTTACATGCAAGTATCATAGAAATTACAATCTCTACGAATATAAATGCTATTAGCTACTTTATAGCACATTAAACTAGCTTTAATTTGATTGTTCCAATTTTATTATATTGGCAGACTCATGCCATCATCGATGACACCGCCTTCAGCGTACCGGGCAGCTTATCTTATAATGCCACACTGGCAAACCAAGATATTACCTACCTGTATATATACACTTATTTCTTTTGTATATATTTAATTTGTTTTAATTTTTCTAGGAGGTCTGAAAAAAAAAAAAAATTAATTTGATTGTTAATGGACATCTGTACATCCACTGGTTCCTGAGATAGAGATATTCCAAAAAGAATTCATTAACTACTGATTTTCAGTATATATTTATGAAATGTTCCATTTTAAAACTATATTTTGGGGTACTGTTGAACATATACAGTTAATTTTTTAACTTTACACAATTTTATTTTATTTATTTACACTACTTTAAATTATGTTCTATTAGGTTTTCTATTATTGTAGGTAGTTTCAGAGATATGTAGCACTGAATGAAATTTTTTTTTTTACTTTTAGAAACAGCCACCACTTTTTATTCCCCTTACCTATACTTGGCAGACGCATCAAATTTGACAAGTAACTATACAGTTTTCATTAAAGTAATAAAAAATTGGGGTGAGATGACTGACTTGTAACTCCTCTTGGGCACTTGTACTAAGATAATCTTGGCCCTTTTGTGTACATAAACTCATAAATAGACTCAGTCCTTTAGTATTCTGTTTTCAATATAATTATTTATAACAGTTCATGTATTATTTCTAATTACGTTGATATGATGATCTGGTGAATTTATACTACTCAAAATATTTTGTAAATCAGATACAATTTTATTTTCTCAAAAAAAAAAGAAAAAATAAGCTGATACAATTTTTCTATCAAGCTCGATATATAGAGGAACAATCGATATCAGCTAGGTATCGTCGATATTAAGGCTTAAATACCGAATTTTCAAAAAATCTTCATCTTATGTACCTTTAATTTTGTTTTTTAGAAATAATCGTAGTTTACTGTTCTCAGATTATCACGAGGAATCCTTTCATCATAAAAATGTGGTGAATTGCTATTTATGTTTTAGATTTTTAATAATGTTTATTAGGAATTTTTTTTTCGCTTTAGATTGAATTGGAAAATTTTTATTTTCAATGTTGCTTCTGTTACTATATACAATATAGGAATTCTCTATTATACCTTAGGAAAAATACGCCTTGATTCTAGAGTGACCTGATTCCAAGAGTGGTTATTAAATTCCACAACTTTTTATAGAATCGGCCTTCTCTGCTTCGCCTCTTCCTTGACTCTAGTGTATCCTAGTACTTTCTTTTCTTTTTTTTTTTTAATGTTGTATATTGTTACTTTATGTTGATCGCTCCAAAAATACAAATCATAATATCATTATTATTTGTCCACACATTTTGACAGTTTTATTTGTCATCATTATTATGTATGTTTTTTAGGCATATTATTTTCATTTACATTCATACATATTCTCTCTCTATTTAATTTTCCTTTATGTGTGTATTTGTATATGTGGATAATGACGATACGAACAACTTATAATTTTATTAAAAAATTTATTTATAAATATTTACATTATATATAGTTATTTTATTAAAGTAATATCTTCTACTAGGAGAATTTTTTGCAACTAATTACAAATGATGAATGAATAATACTCTTCCTTGTTTAAACTTATTGCTTGTTTAATTTTATTACTTATAAATATCTAGCTGTTCAACCGTTCGCTTTGAACAGCCCTGATGAAGCCATGGAAAGTGCGGCGAAACGTCGGAAATTAAAATAGTTTTAAACTATTTGTTCTTTTTTTAACCGCAACCCTGACCATCTACTTATATTTAAATCTTTACGGTCAACTATATATACATATATGTTTTATTACATTGCAATGAAACAACGTTTCGGGGTTGTCCATCTTCAGGTTGCTAGAACAAATTGATAAATAGGCTTACAATATTTACAATATATCACATTATTTATTAAAATTATTTATAAACTAATTACCTGATTAAAATCTCTTTCTAATACATATGTCACTTCTTATTAGTCTCATCTTGCTAATATTAACATATTATTGTCACTTATTAAAAATATCTTTAATAATTAAATTTTACATTTTATAAATAAGGAAAAATAATTCCCTAATTAAATAAATATCTTTAACTATGATAACAAATAGATAGAAATAGACCAACATTCTCCTACCTCTATTGCTTAAAAGATGAACAATTTAATAACATTTAAAAACATATTTTATAAAAAAACAAGTTCTTATATAATAAAAATTCATTAATTTATTCTTAATTCTATAACTATTGTACAATCTTGAATTGTTAATTTATTTATAATATCTATATAATATGTGCTATATAAAGTCTTGGTGTCTGTTTTAAAATTAATTAATTAATTTCTTTGTCTATGTTTTTTGTGATGTACACTGCTTCTATTATTTTTGTATTTCTACTATAATTCACCGTGTCTAATATTTCTGGATTATTAAAATCAAATCCATCTTTGTATTTTATACTGTGTTTTGCCAGTACTGTTGTGTTGATGTTTTTTTACAATTATTCCTGTGTTGTTCAAATCTTTTTTTTAATTTTTTTTTTGTTTCCCCAATGTACACACCTTCACAATGCTGGAAATTGATTTTTCAAATAACATTTAGTCTATCTTTATTGTCAATTTTATCCTGTTAAAAACGTTAAAAAAAAAGTTAAAAAACTCCCTAATTTATTATTATTGTATAAGCCTAACTTCAGGTTATGATGGTCGTATTCTATAAATTTCTTTTTAATTTGATCGGTTAATCCTAGAATATAGTTTATTTTAAACTATTGATTATTATTAATCTTAACAACTTCTTTCTTCTTTTCGTTCTGTATAATATCCTTGTCTATTTTTTTAAATTTCTATATTTTTATATTAATACAAGTGCGTGATTCTACTTTGATAAGGTTTTTTTACATTACTAACATTCTTGATGTTTATATTAATCTTGTCTTCAGATTTTATATTATTCCCAGTAGTTTCCTTTATACTACTAACGCTGACCTTTGCTATGGGGTAGTCAATTATTTCATACCATAATTTATTAATTCATTTTTCTGATAAAAGTTTATGAGAATATTATATAACTTCAGTCGGTCCATTTCAATCTTCTATCGTCCTACGTCTGCTAAATGGAAAATGAGATCACACAACAAACCAGCTGAGCTTCGCATCATTTTTGTCTGTTTTCGTTAGGATAGTATTTTGTTGTTGTCCTTGCTGTTTTTATGTCGTTTTAAAACTCTAATTATGTAATGGATAACAATAATAATAAAATAATAGGAAAACAAATTCAAGGAGACGAATCAAGGAACAAGTGAGTTAAGGGAAAGATAATGTTGTGATTGTTACGAGATAATAAAATCTCGTAATAATCACAAGGTTACTAGGTTAATTAACAAGTTTCCTAAAAAATCCGCTTGGAGTTCCTCTGAATTTAACATACATCTTGGACTTTAATTTAGGATGCTCATAATCCTATGCTTATACCATTTAGCATTTTAACACCTTTTATATTTAGCATAACACCATGAATACTGTGCATATTAGGAAATTACCTGGGCTAACTGCTATTTCGCACGAAACCACCGTGGGAGAGTGCAGATCGCGCATCACAATAGGGCGTACTATTGGCCTATAGCTGGAGAGTAATGGCGCATACCGTGCGCATACAGTAAGCGCTGCGCAGATCTGTGGGACCGGGGCTGACCCCCATCCTGGAGGACCGCTATGAAGATTGGGCCAGGTCATTACGTCATTACTTCGTCACGGTTCCAGGCTCTGGAAGCTCCCGATCATCCAGGCCGGTCTTTAAATCCAGGACTTTGAAGCACCGGAGCTGGCTTGCAAAATATCCACTCTCTAATGTGAACCCAAATATTTAGTATGACTTCTAAGATAGCGTGAATAGTACAAACTTTTTTTTTTAATATTTATTTATTGCTATTTACAACACATTTAGTAAATCTGATCTAAGTTAAATTGGAGTGTTACAGGCGGGTAGAGAAAGGTAGTACTCTAATGACATTTTACATTAGCTGGTCTCGTGGCCATCTTCTTTTTAGGCGCCTCGGAGAATTGTCA
>NW_027116263.1:670815-671849 GCF_000696795.3 Halyomorpha halys
TGTCAGGAATGGAAGAGGATGCAAGATTAGAAACTAGGGGGTTTGAGTATTTAGAGAGTTTATAATGGAAGGAGTGATATCAGTTTGGGCTAGATCGGTTACTTAGAGAACATTAAAGTCTTTATGTATGATTTTATTTGTCACAAAGTAAGGAGCATTGAGGATTTTACGAAGGATTTTGGATTGTAAGGATTGAATACGAGAGGAATTCGAAGGTTTAGTAGAGTCCCAAAGCTCAACTCCATTTTTCCAGATTGGCCTTATACAGTCATGTAGATCAGTCTTTTGTAATGTGTTGGAAGTTTAGACCGCTTGTCTAGTAAGTGCTGTAATAGTCGAAATCGACGTGCAGTTTCCTGTTTTTCAGTCTGGTGTGAGGATTCCTGGTTAATCGCTTGTCAAAATGTAAGTACAAACTTACAATATATATATTGTAATTACTGGAAAAGGTGAGTATATCTATATTTACACGTTTCGCAGTTATATTGGAAGAAGATAGTTGTCCGTATGAAGTATATTGTTGGAAGATAGTCCGGTTGGCGGTCAATAAAGCTATCAAAATAGTAAAAGAAAACTATTTTTGCTAACCAACGTTTCACCCCGCTTTTCATGGCTTTGTCAAGGCTTAATGAAAACCAGATATAAATTAAGAAAATATACAAAAAAATTTTATAAATTAAAGCTTAAGTTCAGGAATAGGTCTAGGTTCAGGAATTACTAATTCATACAAAAATTTACTTTGCTCATTATTATATTTTATGTTATATATTTTTATGGTTGTTATCTTATTATTTTTTCTTAGCCCTGATGAACGATTGAAATTCTGGCCTAAACGTTGGCATTATTAAATAAGTTTATACTTATTTGTGTTCTTCGCTGACCACACCACCAATCACCATCCCAACTTACCATCATTTCATTTATATATAGGGTCTTTTTTTAAGCCCGATAGAACTTGAAATTGTAAAAAATAACACAAAAAATTAAATTGTAATCAAAATTTTTTTTTTATTCGAAAGATCAATACGTGACAT
>NW_027116263.1:672807-674712 GCF_000696795.3 Halyomorpha halys
TTCCAATTTAATTTTTTGTGTTATTTTTTACAATTTCAAGTTCTATCGGGCTTAAAAAAACACCCTATATATCCACGGTCTACTATTAACTAATCATTATTAAAAAGAACGTTTGAATTTTTTTTTAATTGTGATTATTGCGATTAACAACTCTATAATAGGCACTTTCCTAAGGAGAGTGATTAGGTTAATAGCCGAGTGATTAACACTCAATAGCTGAGTAATTAACACTCACTTAAGTGATCTTTAGCTCTTTAACTTCCCCCAATCATCTCTTTGTGATTTTTTATTTTAGTTAGTTAGAAGAGGATTAAGGTTGCCTTGATCTTTAGGTTATCCTAAGGCAAAAATTAAATAAAGATGAAAAAAAAAGTGAGAAAATGAAGACTGTAAAAAATATACATATATTGATGATTAGTCGTTTGTGAATTAAAGGAAATAGTCAAGAGGCTCTTTGTAATAAAAATAATTAGTTTTTGAAAAACTATTGACGGCCAACTATGAATAAGAAATTTGTAAACTATATTACAAAAGGGGTATATTATATTATAAACTGCATTTATTACTTACCGTCACGTTAGCATTTACTACAGTACAGAGTTGGGCAAAAATTAGTTATAGTTGAAACTCTAGTAGCTAATATTGCCATGGATACAACGTTTATTTATCAATGGTCCATTCATGAATGAGGGTCGTATCCATGGTAATATTAACTATTAGAGTTTCAACTATAGCTAATTTTTGCCCACCTACAGTATCAGCAGTGAAGTTATTGTCAATAAAGGCCTGTTTATTATTGATTAATTTTTTTTCGACCAAGACTCCCATTGGACTATACTACCTAGTCATGGTTGGGGGTCAAAGTTTTTTATCTTGTGGGACCGCCACTCGATGAAAAAATTCAACGCCCAGGCCGGATTCAAACCGGCACCGCCAATAGACCTCAAATTGGTAAGACTGTTTATTAACAGCTACGGGCGGCACTTAGTGATTAATTTGTTACTAAATCTCATTATTTTATCCGCCACTTGGTAGATCACCTGTAAGTGTGTGTAAGTGCACACAAGAATAAAAAAGTTCGATGATCACTAGAATAGACCGTTTGCCAAACTTTGGAAAATTCGTGCATTTGCAAGAGTTTGAATGGGGTATTTGAATTGGCTGGTATATGTTGGCCTTAATTTGCAGCCGACACTCAGTGTTGTTTGCCAACAGATAAATGTTTGTACTAACCGTGTTTTTATGAATTGAAGAATTTTCGCAACAATAGGTAATCAATATTCAATCATAGTGTAAGAATGTGTATTTTAAAATTTTATCAATCAGGTGTAAATATATATATATTTTTAGGTCTTGTCAACTAACTTTAGCGGTTTATTTGTGCACAAATATTCATTTATAGAAACATTATATAACTAGGTAATTAAATTAATAAGTATGTAATTAAAATGCTAAAATGAAAGTTAAATTTAATAAAGTTAATCCAAATAACAGCCCTGGAAGAATGGTGTCGTAATTGGAGGATTAAGATGAATTCCAACAAATCCCATCAAATCACTTTACTGACCTACAGTATCATATAATAATGTTACTCTTACCCCTGTCGAACCGATCAGCTACCTTGGACAAACGATTAACCTGGAATCCTCACACAAGTCTGAAAAGACAGGAAACTGTACGTCGATTTCGACTATAACAGAATTTACTAGACAAACGGTCTAAACTTCCAACACATAACAAAAGACTGATCTACATGACTGTAATATGGCCAATCTGGACATATAGAGTTGAGCTTTGGGGATCCACTAAACCTTCGAATTTCTCTCGTATCAAATCCTTACAATCCAAAATCCTTCCTAAAATCCTCAATGCTCCTTACTTTGTCACAAATAAAATCATACATAA
>NW_027116263.1:674792-676496 GCF_000696795.3 Halyomorpha halys
TACTTTGTCACAAATAAAATCATACATAAAGACCTTAATGTTCCCTATGTAACCGATCTAGCCCGAACCAGATATCACTCCTTCCATTACAAACTCCCTAATCACTAAAAACCCCTTAGTTTCTAACCTTGCATCCTCTTCCATTCCTGACAATCCTCGGAGGTGCCTGAAAAGAAGATGGCCACGAGACCTGCTAATGTAAAATGTCATTAGAGTGCTACCAATGGGTATTTTCTCTACACGCCTGTAACACTCCATTTTAACTAAGATCAAATTTATTGAATGTATTGTAAATATACAGTTGTAAATTTCAATAAAGATATTAAAAAAAAAAATAAATAAAGTTATTAAATGTGATCTAATATCAGAAGAAGACCGTATGAAGCAGATTGTGGGAGGATAGTCCGGGTGGTGGTCAATACTGCTATTAAAATAGTAGAAGAAAGCTATTTATTGCTAACCAACGCTTTGCCTCACTTTGGAGAGCTTCGTCAGGGCTGTCTTGCTTGAAAGAACATTCGTTAACAATAAATTGTTTTTTTCTTTCAGTCAAGACAGCCCTGACGAAGCCCTGCAAAGTGGGACAAAACGTTAGTTATCAATAAATAGTTTTATTGTTTTTTTTACTATTTTGATACCTTTACTGACCACCACCCGAACTATCTTCCTACAATCAAGTATTGTAGGAATCTACTATTATTTTTATCATCTACCTCTTCTTTGCAGATATTTATGTTTCCTTTCACTTTATCTCTCTTCATTTTGTTTATTTTTATTATATAAATCGAAGGTAATATTCACAGGTTCGAGGTCCGCCAAGCGTGTGGATATCGACATTTGTGTGTTCTTTGTTTATTAAGCATCAGTAGGTATTTTCGATTTGTGGCAAGTGTCAAGCGTGAGGACTCGGCTGATGGAGTGTAATGTGGCTTTAAAAAATTATAAGTAGAATTTTGTTTAAAGGAAAACTTACACTATCTTGTAAACTTCACAGGATGCGTTGGAGTGTCCTATAAGATATAGAAACTCCATTTGTCTCGGTGGTTTCCCCAAGCTGTGTACATATCGACTTGGATTTGATATTTAAACTCAATATAATAAAAATAGTTGTTGCACATTATGTCCAAACATATTACACCGACCAGGTCAGAATGGGAGGCTCTCTACAGCTCGCCATTTCTAGCCCATGTCTTGCAATCAGTGTTGACCTCCTCAGGCTAGAATCGAACCTAGGATTGTTGCTCCCACATGTTTATTGGGACCTCATGAACCCTCGATTCTCACCTAATTCGAGATAGTGAATGCTGTCCGAATTGTGGTTTCTATCCTGAGCCACCTGACTCGTACTGGCCGTGAGTGCTGCGGTTTGGATATCGCAAACGTTGTGGAATGAGATTGTACTAAATTGCAATAATGATGGTAACATATATTTTAAAAATTATGGTCAACACATCCATTCAATATTCTAGGGCCGATTTCTTAGCATTAAAGTTTTTGACGTGACAACGTCTTATAAATCATTTTGCGGGATGCAATGTTAGAAAAAGTGTCCCGTAACGGAAGTAGATTGTTTTGTTTACATTTAATACAAAACATTATTGGATAACTATAGTAACCATTTAAACATTTTTGTCGGATTTAAGTAATCCGATTTTCTCGGTTAATTTTTGGATTTATATAAAGTCGGGGTCGGGGGTCTCATTT
>NW_027116263.1:681596-698291 GCF_000696795.3 Halyomorpha halys
GCCTACACGGGCACGGTTTTTTTTATTTTTCAAAATAATTTACATTCCTAAACATACATAGACCTTAAGAAATTATATATACGTTTAATTTTTAATTTTACGTATATATATATTTTTAACATTTTACAAAAACCATTTGTCACCCTCTCACATGCTTTCTTCCTCTAAATATTTTATACTTTTTATTTTTTACCCACTCGTAACGTTTCCTATTAAAAACACATAGTCATTCTTGTAACGTCTTTTTTAATTCGGAGTTTGGCTGTTATTGGCGCAGAATACCACTTGGCGATTGGATTTCAAGCTAACAGGTTCGTTTTATTCTCTTTTCTTCCCTATCTTTATTTTACCACCCCTTCTTTTCTCATTTTCCTTACCCACGTTATTAGTTATGTTCACCATATATTAATTATTGTTGTTTTCAAAATAATTTTTTTTTCTTCTATTCATTTCTTTTGTTAAACTTTACTTGTATTTTGCCTCTTTATCAATTATTATGGTTACATATATTTTCTATCCATATTTCAATTTTTAAATTATTAATAACTAATATAGTCATACTTCTTTGTATTATAAAACTTCATTTTTATTTTATTTCCTTAATTATGTTATTTTACCTACTTATTCTATTACCTATGTATAAATTTTATTTTCCTCTTCTCTTATCACTTAATTTTATTAATTCCATTCTGTAAAATTATTCACTGTTTATATTTTCTATACTTATTGGTTGTTATCTTGTTCTGTTCTTAGCCCTAATGAAGGCTAGAAACTCTAGCCGAAACGTTGGCACAATTAAATAAGCTATATCAACTTATTTGTGTTTCATTTTGACCGCACCCCCAACCATCTTCTCCTCAAGTCATCCACGGTCAACTATCTCTCATAATTACATTTACTTAGTTTGGAGAAAAGATATCCTATGTCTGTTCCTTTTATTTTGGAATGATAAATATTACTTACACGCTTTCTGAAAACTATTGGAGTCAGTCAATATTTCAACTGAAGAACTCATTTGGAAAATTAGCGCGGGAAATTATTGCCACAGTAGATAATAAAGATATATCTGTTCCTAAACGAGCGAGGATTGATTTAAACTCAAATTAGGGCAGGAAGTGAATATTGTGTGATGTGACAAGATTTTTTTTTCTCTTTTTTCGGGAGCAGGGTAGCTTAGTGAGGCTACTATAACTCTCGTGCCTGTGTTCAAATCCAGCTGTAGCGGATAATTATTTATTCTGTTAATCTACCCGTGAGCCTATCTGTGAGTTGTGGGGAGGGCTCCTAAACCACCTAGTGTAGTCCCTTAACCTCCAGTTATTAGAGTTCCCACATCCCAAACCAACATTTAAATATTTCGCTCAGACCTTCTAATTTCAACAGTAGAAAAAAATAATTTTCACGTTAAATTATGATCATCACGTAATAATATTCACTTATTGTTACTGTGTTTCGGCCAATACGACACCATATGTCATTAGTTTCAGTCATCAGTTTTTCCCCAAGACTCCCCATTGGAGTCCTATACTGCCTAACCATGGTTGGGGGCAAAGTTCTTCATTTTGTGGGACCGCCACTCAATGAAAAAAGTCAACGCCCCAGGCCGGATTCGAACCGGCACCACCAATAGACATCAAATCGGTAAGACTGTGTCTTAACCACTAGGCTATGGCTGGCCCGCACAATTACCTTATTTTGTCAATTCAATATATTAAATTAAAATTAAAACTTTTAGTACTGAAGGTTGACTGTGATTTAAAGTTTCAACTATTAAATAAATCAAATGGTATCCTTGTTAAGTCCCAACACTCCTTATTATATCAATAGTCCAACGTTTCGGCCTTATTAGTTTCAGTCCACAATCACCCTATTTCGTCAATTCGACATATTAAATTAAAATAAAAATTTGAACTTTTATATAATTTATTCAAATTCTTGAGACTGGTATTTATCTATTAAATAAATCGAATGGTATCCTTGTTATGTCTCAACACTCTTTATTATGTCAATAGTACATCGTTTCGGCCAAATCCTCAAGGACAATCTTAAATATAAATTCACACCTCACATCAAAATTTAAAAAATATTTTACAGGTTATTTTGCCTAGGTTATCAATTACAAGTCAAAAACACCCTATCTTTTAAAATCTTTATTAAGTTTTAAACTTTAATTTTAGATTAAAATTACACTATCTATTAGAGGATAGTGTGTTGTAGTAGTTTGTTTATCTAATAGTAGATAACCTAGGCAAAATAACCTGTAAAATATTTTTTAAATTTTGATGTGAGGTGTGAATTTATATTTAATATTGTCCTTGAGGATTTGGCCGAAACGTTGGACTATTGATATAATGAAGAGTGTTATATATGAAGAGTGTGATGATACCATTCGATTTATTTAATAAATAAATACCAGTCTCAAGAATTTGAATAAATTATATAAAAGTTTAAATTTTTATTTTAATTTAATGTGTCGAATTGACAAAATAGGGTTATTGTGGACCGAAATTAATGATCTGGACATAATAGCCTGCTTGAAGTTTTTAAAAATGTATGTGGTTTTAAAATGGTGTTAAGATTGTCTTTGAGGATGACCGAAACGTGAGATTTACAAAGAAAATATAAATTGTTTTCAGACTAAATTGGATATAATTTATTTTATTTAAACAATAAAAAACAGTCTCAATAAAGTGTAAAGATTATGTGTAGAATAACTGTGTTTTTTTTTACACGTTTTATTGGAAATTATAGTTTGAAGTTAAAAAAAAAAAATTAAAATTGTTTACTTTTAAAACATTATTTATTCCTTTTATAAGTTCAAAAAAGAATATAAATTTAAGAAAATACACTTTGTATGGAGTTATTTAAAACTTGATAAAAAATGAGGTCATCAACAAAACTTGTGTTATACATAATTCAAGGATTAATTAATTTAGTTCTATAGATATTATTTATTTCTAATTCCAACAAAATATATTATGAACACTTTCATAGGAATTAGATTACCCGATATCTAAATTGTAAAAATTTCCATCATAAGATTTCTCGGTGATTACAATGACTTCCTTATAAATCGGGAAGTTAGCAATGTTCTTTACTCATGTGTCCTTTTCTTTGAAAACAAAAATGTTGTTGCCTGAATATGAATTTTCGAAAAAAAAAAAAAAAAATTTGTTTACTCCAGTTCGAAGTAACGGAGTAAGTTTGGATTACCGGTATCATACTTCATAGGAAAATATATTAACTTCTGTCCTATTCTAGTGATTGCTCCCGCATTAAGATGTTAAACGAAAGGAATACTGTTCCTCTTGGATGCTGCCCAGTAGTACTCCTCATGTTCGGGAGACAGGAAGGAGGAAGAGCCGCGGTAGTGGGAGGCTGCGAGTGGGAGAGCCACCCAGATCCACGTGGGCTCAGTCCCAACCCGGCGGTCGGACCTCACTCACGATCTTCGACGAACTCTTACGAACGATTTATTTTTTTTTTCGATTTTTAAATTATATTTTATTTTATTTCTATTTTATTAAAAGTGTTCAGTTGATGGCTGCTGGTGATCGTACTGAAATGATAACTATTTTTTTGAGTAAGTATTTAATTTTTTCTTTTTAATGTTAACCCTCTACTCGTTAAATTAATTTTAATTTTTTTAAAATTATATTTATGTATTGATTGTTCGTAGTATTTTTGTTATTTAATTAATTTTTTGTTAAATCACGTATATTATCTTAAGGTCAAAAATTAAAAAAAAATTAATTACACAATGATTCTTTATGCATATATTAAATAAAAAATACTTGTGTAATATTACATTCTGTCATATTTATCGCCAATGATAATAGTCTCAATTACATGATATTTACGAAACTATAAATTAAATGATAGCAAGAAATAGAAAAAATAATTAAAATAATAATACTAATATAAAACACTTGAAGTTTATTCCCGATATCTGGAATGCTGCCATACAATAATAATTAATTAAACTCCCCATTACTCCAGTCTCTTATCAAACTTTGAACAATTTTTTTTTTTTTAGCAAACTTTACTATTATAATTATTACGTAACACTTTATTACTCATTTTTTAGTGGAATTTATATTCAAAATATTGATTATCAAACGGACTAAGGAATAAATTTCCTTAGGACATCAGTAAAACTACATTGAGTAAAAATAAACTATAAAAGAAATATTTTATTTTTTTAAATTAATTTTATCTGTAACAATTTTATTTTATATTTTACTTACTTAATTTTATATAGGAAATTAAATTTTTGAGTACTTTCGATAGTATTCATTTATTTGATATCCTTATTTCTAACTTTAAAATTTCTATGTCGCCAATTTGGCCAAAACCAGGTTTCAATCCTTCCATAATAAACTTCCTAGCCACTAGAAAAATCTGGCTGTTTAGTGATATCTTGAAAAAAAAAAACACCTCCTTGTATAGCCGAAATACTGAACAATACTTAGTGCACCACTGATATACATGGATTGTAGCAGTACAGATTTTTTTTTCTTAATTGAAATATTATTTGCTATTAACACAATTAGTTTAACTATTTTATTTCAATTTAGAATGTTAAGATTTTATTGAGATTAAACCAAAATTTATAGTACTTATTATTATTTTTTATAATGTAAGCCTCAGTGCATTGAAATATGACGTAGAGGATAGACATAAAATCTCAACCACTACGGTATTACAATAATAATAGGGGTTCACATTACTTTATTTATATTTTTGTTTTTTCAAATTTTACTTTTCTATTTATTTTTATTCTTCTTGTAATACAATAAACCAACTATATCTATTTGGAAAAAATAGCCTCTATACTGATTAGTTCAGACTATAGTTTTATTGTATTATAAGCCAATAAGAATATATATATATATTTCAACATTTATATATATCAACATTTAATTAACGTTAGGCCTTCTTCTATTTCTATACTCTAGTTATGTTATAAAAATTGTTTGGTTTCATGAATACTACTTATTACGTTTAGTTATATTATTACTTATCATAAGTAGAATTATTACTTTTCATTGTTTCTAGGGGGCTTTTCATTTTATTTTTAATTTCAAGAGAGGTCTTTGGATTTTTTCCGTTTATTCATGATTCATCATTACTATAGTTTGAAAACAAAATTTTAATTTTGTTATATACTTATAAAATTTTTACTCGCTCAGCAATACTGGGATATGTTTAATAATTAAACAAAATAATGTTAAACTACTTTTTTTATTCATTATACGAATATAACTGTTTTTTTTTAATAGTAATAGTGAGACATGAAACTTGATTTTATACATAAATCAAAAATGAAAGGAATATGGTCCGGGTGCGGTCAAAAAAACTCAAATAGTAGAATTATACTATTTTATTGAGCCAACGTTTCGCCCCACGTTGCAGGGCTTCGTCAGGGCTATTTTGACGGCAGTCAAAACAAAAAAATATCAAAAATATGTTTATTTAAAAATATTATTTTTTTTTCATCAATGACACCTAACATTTGTCACCGAATCTTTTCAGAGGTCAGAATATTAAATTATAGACACTAAAGATAGGAACGAAGTATCCAGGAGTAAAAATAAATTTTTAAATTAACTTAACATCAAGTACTTTTAAAATATAATATATATATATTAGTAAAACTGAAAATTAATTTAGAAGCTACTAATTTAAAACTATTTTAGATATTTTTTTAAACATAATTATGTAAATAAAACAACCAAAATAAATTATTTCCTTCTATTAATTTAAAAAACTAGACCGCATCTTTGAAGAAACACGGACATAATTGTAAATGATTTAATATTTTTGTGTAAAAAAAAATCGTTTTGTTTTTAATATTTTATGTATATTTATTTACAACTGTATAATAATATATAAAACAAGTAAATTTGCTGTAGGTGATATATTGACATGATACAAACATGTGGAGAATCTACGCATTATAGAACTCCAATAACATTTCTAGAGGAGAAGATCTCGAGGCCATCTTCTTTTCAGACACCTAGAAGGATTATTAGGTAGTGAAGGAGAAGCCAGGTTAGAAACAAGTGGATTCGGGTGGTTGGGAAGTTTATCATGGAAGGAACGGTATCTGGTTCTGACCAAATCGGCAACATATGGAACATTGAGGTCTTGATGGATGACTTGATTTGTGACAAAGTAAGGACCATTAGGGATTTTACGAAGGATTTTGGACTGTAAGGATTGGATTCTAAGTTCAGTTCCGTATGTCCAGATAGGCCATATTATAGTCATCAATAAAATTTCTAGAGAACATCTCGAAACCATCTTCTTTTCAAACGCCTAGGAGGATTACTAGGTAATGAAGAAGCCAAGTTAGAAACAAGTGGATTTAGTAAACAAAAAAAAAAAGAAAGCTCATTTTCTATTTTTACAGCCTAAAATACCTATTTGCTAAAATTATCAAATAAAAGTTTTGGCTGCAAACCTATGTAATTTATATATGATGTACTAATTTATTATTCAATTACATATTTTTATGTAAATTATTAAAAAAGCAGTTATATAAAATTCTTTATTATTAAGTTAATTTGGATATTTTGATAAAATACTAACAACAAATGGACACTAACCTTCAGAATAAATCCAAGGTAAAATATAACTATTCATCCATAAAACATTCTTTCACGTAACAGATAATGAATTTGAATTTTCAATTTCTTTCTGTAACTTAAGAGGAACCTTCCTCTAATAAAATATTATTGAAAACCAAAACATAATATAAGATAGCTTTAGAATAAATATATATATTGAAATACAAATCACTAAAATTGAATTAAAAAAAAATAATTTTTTGCTATATGTAAATAAAGTAATTCTTAATAAAACCCACTAAATCAAACAAGATATGACATTTAGTTAGTACCTAGTAATAGTACATAAATATTTAAATACAATAAAAATAATTATTTGCTACTAATTCGAAGGACCCGAGTTCGATTCAGTTACTTTAGCCGTGAGATCTCGGGTGTCAATTCTGTCTGACTAAGTGAGTACCTTTAATACGGGAAAAATCTGGCGGTAAAGCGTGTTTTTGACCAAATCACTTCCTTGCTCAACCGTTGATCTAGGAAGTGTACAAGTACTGAATCCCTGACCATTAATGGGCATTCGTAGTACACATTTATTTATTTTATATTTATAATATTAATAGAGTTATTTCATGTACGAATCCAAATCTGCAATTCCATACCAAATGATTATCCCGTCGACGCTTTGGCCTACTCCGACCCTTTCCTTCAGCATATTGTGGCTTTGAAAATTCTCACATTGCGGTTTCTAGTCAGGAAAAGCGAACTGAGTAATTTTGCTATTGTGAAATAACAAGCGTTTCCCGCCTTTAACCTTGCCTATATTTCCTCTTGAATAACAGGAGCCTGGAGCATAAAACCCAACTCTTAGAACAAAACTGCAACTCCTAATAATTTTAAAAATTAGTTGCTACCACACTTGACATGGAAACTTATTTCTGGTCGTTCTAAAACTCTTGATAAACTAATTAGATAATTAATATAATATAGTAAAAAAAATGGATGTATATTTTTGCCTATAACTACAAACTGTGGATCTTAGCGAATTAGTTATTGTGTAACAAATTATACAGCATTAAATTCTGCGTCGAAGGAATACCAAATCGTAAAAACTCGCCAAAGATTATGGCCGTAAACCTCCTAGACCTCAATATCTGGTCTGTTAAAGTGAATATACAACAAAATCAAGTGGCAGAAATGGGTTCCCATACTAGCTTTGACTAATAGTACAAGAGTCAATGAAAACTATTTATAATTACTAGTCTAAATTGACGAGTCTATATACCAAGTATAGGTTGGGGGAATAAAAAATGGTGGCTATTTTAAAACGTTAAAAAAATATTTCATTTTGTAGTTTTTACTCAAATAGACCATGTTTTCACTGTTTTAATTGGACAGTAGTGTAGCGAAATTAGGGCGTTCCTACAGGAATTGTACCGAACAAAAGATACTTCAACATCCAAGAGAAGAGTCTGTCAAAGTGTGGCCAAGAAAAAAAGTGAATTTGTTCTTGGGGATGTTGACATCACCTGTGAAATGTTCCTCGGGTAGGTCCTTCATTTTTTTATTTTCCTTGGCGTAGGATTAACATTGTGCTTCCGGGTTACAACCCCAATTTCACAAAGAAAATATATTTTATGTATCCTATTATTGTTTTCTTTTATGGTTCAGACAATTGGTTCTACGAAAGGTATTAATACAGGAGAAATCCAATTAGCAAATTCAGAATTTTTTTCTACGTCTTGAAACCTAAAAGAACCTCTAAGGAGTGAAAAGAACGGATGACAATGGTACAGCATTGATCCTGGAATCCACAATAAAAAAAGGGTGAACCCGTGTAAAACAGCCCAAAAAGAGAAAAAAAGGCAGATATTTCAATATCTTATTAATTACTAGTCAAAACTGACGAGTCTGCCAAGTATAGGTAGTGGGAATAAATAATGGCGGTTGTTTTAAAACATTCAAATCCCACAACACGAGGAGGCCCCTCACCTCCGGGCTCAAATAGTTGCTGAACGGATAGCTCATATGTAAAATTAAATATAACAGGTAACCTTAAAATACCAAACGTAGTAAAAGGTAAGATACAACACGAATTGCTTTATCTTTTTTCACAGTAATGCACTACTAATTCAATTTTTATTTCTGTTTTAGAGGGTTCGGAAAAAAAAAACAACATCCAAAAAAATTAATTTTTCATTCGGAGCTCTATATCTTTAAAATTATCAACCTTATAAGAAATCTTTTAAAGGAGAGTAAATTTTCTATTTTTTTTTTTTAATATCTTTATTGAAATTTACAACTGTATATTATATAATACATTTAATAAATTTGATCTTAGTTAAAATGGAGTGTTACAGGCGTGTAGAGCAACTTCCCATTGGTAGCACTCTATTATAAAATATGATTCCTAAAAGAGCTTTTTACGTGCAATAGTTCTCGAGGTATTGCTTTTTAAAAAGCAAAATTTCATAAAATATGCACTGAAGAATCAGTAGTTTTTAATTTTAGTTTTAACTTTCTTTTTTCAAAAGTTTATCTTCGTAGGAGTAGTAGTTTTCATGATATTCGTCAAAATGAATTTACTAAATGTTGATTTCTAGCTGTTGGAAAAAAAATTATCTCAGGAACCACAAGACGTACAGATGTCTACCAGCACTCAAATTAAAGCTAGTTAAATGTACTATAAATTAGTTTATCACAATTATATGCGCAGGAGTAGTAGTTTTCATAATTCTCGCTAAAATAAATTATTTAAACAAAATTTATATTCATATCCAAATATCATAAAAATTCATACCCTATAGCGAATATAATTGTTATAAACTACTTTATAGTACGTCATGCCCCCCTAATGAAACGTATCCATAAAATACTTTATTGTAATTTTTATTTTGAGTACTGCCAGACATCTGTTCTTCTAGAACTTCTTGAAATATTGTTTTTCATAAATACAAAAATTGTAATCGAACAACTAGAAATCAACACTTTGTGAATTTATTTTGTCAAATATTTCAAAAACTATTACTTTTACGAAGATAAACATTGTATATTAATTTACAGTGCATTAAATTAGCTTTAAACGAGTGTTTATTTATGTGTACATCGAATGGTCTTGTAGAGTAGGCGTGAGTTAAGGAATTTCGAAATTTAAAAATAACAAGCATTTCCCGCCTTTAATCTTGGTTTTATTTCTTTATCAATTTCCTTTGTTCTGGTTACTGTAGAACCCAAATACTTTAACCTATCTACCAGTTCAAAAGTATTTCCTTCTATATCCATATCACCGAAATTGCTACAATATCTATTACTATAGAATGATAATAACCATATATTTTGCTTTATCACTAGACCTATTTCTCTATCTGAGTTTATTATGTATTTAGTTCTATAGTGTTTTTGTCGACCGAATATAGTTGATTAGAAGATGAGATAGCAGCCTAGATATTGCAGGGACATTTCTCTTTCACAAGCTTGCATTAGCTAATGTGCTGTCTTTGAATAGGTTTATTTGAACTGGAGGTCATGTTGTGTGCCAATGTGAAGGTGTTCTAATTTTTCTGTTTGAAATTTCCTTGAAATGATTTAATATCCTAGAAGAATACGCCATCGTGTTATGACTAGACCATGGAGACCAAGGAAAGTCAAATACCTGTCGAGATGACTGCATAAATGCATTATGATGACGGATTCTTATCGGAACTTACATTTTGAAACATATTGCAATATTTTTGATTGAATATAAATCAAATAAACAGGTCTCGCAAAATGGTCTTTGTGTCATAAGCTAACAATAACTTATAACTTTAATAATTCTCTAAATATCAATTTGAACGTGTTTTTTTATTTTAATTTTTTGCTAAATATTTAAAACTTAATAGAAAATAGGAGTATTTAATTTTATTTTTATTTATTTATATATTGACATTTACAACTGTATATAATATACAACAAGCAAATTTGAAGTAAGATCATAATGATATGATACGGAATGTAGAGAAACTAGCCAGTTGTAGAACTCTAAAAACATTTTACAATATAAGGTCACGAGGCCATCTTCTTTTCAGGTGGCTCGGAGGATTGCCAGGAATGAAAGAGGAAGTAAGGTTAGAAACTAGGGGGTTTGATTGGTTAGGAAGTTTGTAATGGAAGGAGTGATATCTGGTTTGCGCTAGATCGGTTACATAGGGAACATTAAGGTCTTTATGTATGATTTTATTAGTAACAAAATAAGGAGCATAGAGGATTTTACGAAGGATTTGAGTATTTAAATAAAAAATATTATAAATTTAGATGTATTGAGATTTTTTGGTTTATTATATGACAAGGGAAATTAGCCTGCAATAGAAAAACTGTAGGGATCACAGACCGGGGGAGGGGCGCCCTATGAATACCCTTGCACTATGCTGGATCTCACGGATGTATATTTTTGACGTGTAAACACTATGTAAGTTGGTAGATCAATGAGAAATAGAATACCTATAAATGTAGTGGGGGAGGGAGCGCGGTAGCACCGTGGTAAGGCACGATGCTACTAACTTCAAGAAAATTGTTTTCTGTTACACTGTAGTCGTGAGTCAACTCCTGTGGGTTCTGGAGCCTTCCTGGGTCCACCCAACCTTAAAAATTGGGTAACCTTACTGAGGTAAAAATCTGGCGGTCGAGCGTGATTCAGACCAAATCACCTCCTTGCACAACCGTTGATCTAGTAACAGTATTTCCTTACAAAGTACTGGACTCCTGATCTTTCATGGGTCGTACTGGTACAGATTTTAATTTTTAATTTTTTATAAATGAATTATACAGTAAACAAAAGAAGTTCTAAGGTAAATAAACAATATTGAAGAAAATATAGGTAATAATAATATGAATATTATAAATAATTACTAGGACAAAACACATGAAATATTCTTTAAAAGATCGATTGAAATAATTAGAACTAACTATTAAATTGGATACAAAACTCTACAAAATAAAAAACATAACCTAAAGCTCTTGAAAGATAAACATTAATAAATTAAAAGCGTTATGATAAATCCAGATGAATTATAAGTTACTTGGAAATAAATTAATAAAATTGAATGACCATTATTATAAAGATAGGAACTAAATGAATGTTATAATGTGAATGTGGCAGAGGTGAAATACTTGATGTACTGAGGTGACTGTAGGTTCATTATCAGAATAATTAGCAGGTAGGTGAAGATATTGATGTTGATGAAGACGGTAGGAAGATGTATATGTGATAAAAATAAAGATGATATTTTTTTAAAATTTATTTATTAATATTTACAATTGTACATAAAATACATCAAGTAAATAAAGATGATATTAAACTTTTAAAAAATTAGGTTGAAGATGAAAGCTGAAAGAAAAGAGAGGGAGTTGAGTTAGGAATTTTACAATTATAAATTAAACAGATTAAATAAGAAATCTATAGTGATATTGACAAAGACTTTTTAATTGAATTGTGACTTCTCAATGATTGAGGTTGTCTCCTTGAAAATGGACTAAGGGCCGAAACGTTAGAGGCTTAAAAATAAAGTGTTGAGAGTAAATATTATCATTGAAGTTGGTGTTATTAAAATTATAAATTTGTTTTATAACTTTAATAATATAACAGTAACTATTATTCTGTTCAGTTAAAAAAATTGTTAACTCCGGGCACTTTTCCAATTAAGTGATCTTGTTTTTCTGATTCAATCTAATTGCTTTATTTTTCTTTTGGATTGTTTTTATTTCGGCTTTATTCTATAAAAAAAATTATATAATTGACATAACTTTGAATTCGATTTGACTTAAAGAGATTACTTATATAAATTGGTTAACGACGTATTTTTGAAAGGAAGATTAAAATTTGGACTGACTTTTCTATATTTAGATAAATTCTCGCCTAAAATCAATTTATCTCCATAAAAAAACGATAAAATCAGTTGGATTTAATAAACTAATTTTTAAAAGTCCTGTTTTTAGATTTATTTTTCAGAATTGATAAGGATCGTGACACAATTAAATGAGGCAAGGTTGTTTTGTGTCGCCAAATGTGGAATATTTCCTTATACGATTAGCAGGGCCTTCTTGCCACTGTCCTCTTTTAAGGCTTCGTATATTTTTTCGTCCGTTAGTGGCTTTTTATTTACATCTTTAAATAAATTTATTTTTGTAAAAAAAATTCATTTCGATATCTGGATTAATCATATTTTTTGTCAGTAAATAGTTTAATTAAAGTAGAATCTCGCTTATCCGCCCTAGTTTGAACCTATCGTCGCCGGTTAAGCAGAGTTTGTAAAATAAAAAATTAAGTTTATTTAAAATTATGAAGATGGTCAAAAGAAACAAAAATATAACGGAAAATAAGAACTAAGTTGAGATTAAGAATACGTCTTTTAGTTTGTTAACTTTTGTTTTCTTCATGCTTGTTTTTCTATTTTTACATGTTGTTACGTCTCCTGTTAATTTTTATCCTAATAGTGCGTAACTTTTTTTTTAATAATCTTATCATTATTTATTTTATATTAATACTATTTTATTTCTTCTTTTGTTTCATTTGTATATAATTTTCTTTTCTCTTATTTTAACATAATTTTAGCCCTACCATAAATTACCGTTTTGTATTTTATGATTCTACTATTTCAAAATATTTTTAGTTGTGTTTGTACCTTCTTAGCCCTGACGAAGCTCTACAAAGTGGGGCAAAACGTCGGCAAATAAATAATTATTGTATGAAGCATGCCTTCACCTTAATGCCAGACATACTTCACTTTTGGTTGGCTGGTTGGGTTTGAGTGGACTGTATAATTGAAAATGAAACATGACTGAGTGACAAATAAAATTCTATTGTTTAAGTTACAAGTGGTGTAGGGGGTGACCGAAATAAAACATTAATGATTAGATGGTTACTAAATTTTGAATGGCTGGGCTATGGAATTGTAGGTAATGAGGTGGTTGATGATGATTACTATGTGGTGGTGAATGTTAATTATTGCCATGTGGACTTACTTCATTCTTCTTTCTTCCCTTCGCATTTCTATGCCTCTCTCCCCTCTGCTGCTGGGAACTACTCCAGTAACTCTACTCACTCATGGTAGACATTACCAATGAGTGAACAAAAAGAAAATATGGGCCGCTTCTGGTTGAAAACAAGATGGCTATCCCTTACTATCTTGTTTCTCACCACAGAGAGCGCTGGAGGAGGTGAGTTTTGACTGTTGACCACATGGGCGCTGTATATCCTGTAGGCTATTATATGCCATAATGTATTATGGTGGCCCCTCCAATTCAACCTTTTGGTTGCCGTAGGTTACCCGGAACTGTTATTAACTATTTTTGTTTCTTTTGACCCAGACCATATTATGCTATATTTGAAACAATACGGTGAATTATATATAAAAACGCACATATTAGCTAAAAGTTAAAATGCAATACAAACCTTAATATAAAGGCCAAATGTATATTGGCAAACCTCTATAAAAATAGACTTAACTATACCATCGATGATGCACATTCACAAATTTGAGTAAATACAGAGATATTTATAAGTTGTAATAATTTACTAATATTTTTTTAATACTTTTTGTTTATTGATAGATATTACAATCTGCCTCACAGTTGTAAGCAATAGGTAATAGTGATGAATCACATTGTGTTGTGATCACATTCATACTAAAATAAAATAAAATAAGAATAAAAATAAATAAATGAATGAAAAAAAAATCTCAATAAATGAAAAAAAAATCTCTCACTAATAAATATTAATAAATAAATTTTAAAAAATACACAAAACTATTTATTTTTTAAACAGTTAAAATTGGAATTTAAAATAGCCCACGTTTTCGTTATTTTATCTCTCAATCACTTAAGAAGCGGAAACGCCAGCACAAAGTATTTTCAACCTTGGACTCTGGAACCGAATCACAAACTATTTACGTGTAATTTGTAGCAAATAGGAGCAACAAAACAAACAAAAGTACTTGAGAACTAGTTAATTTTTCTCATTTCCTCCTTATCTAGTCTCAAATCATAGCAAGAATTATTTCTAGAAATCCATTTAATTAATTGCCAGTGTAGTTTGCCTTCGAGGTCGAAATCTATAGGATCTTTGACTCTGAGTTCGCTCAATCAGTTCTGCGGATTGCATTAAGAACTTATTATGTCATGGTCATTTTTTCTTACTTGACATCACATAATATGATTAAAAAATAAAAAACTCTTTTTATTACTACTTTTTCTTTACATTTAAACAAAGTTTCAGGCTTTTTTTCTTCAATAATAATGCACAATCTCAGGTTTTTTAATATATTGTTATATGCATTGGATTTCAATAAATTAAAAAAAGCACAATTAATGTCTCTACATATGAAAAAGTTTTTAGGATCACCAGATAATATTATATTTAACATTTTTTTATTTTTTTATCGTGTCTGACACCCGGGACTGCATTACAAACTCCGCAGATTTTTAACTTCTACATACTGTCTCCTCATCTATTACTTTCTCATCGATAGATTATTCCAAGTAAATCACAAAGGTTCCTATTCTTCCCTCTATACTCAGTCCGCTGGTGTTCCTCAAGGTAGTATCCTCGGGCCCATCCTCTACACCGTCTATACAGCTGACATCCCAACCAATCCTAACACCACCCTCACCACGTATGCTGATGACACCTGTGTGCTCGCTGTTAATAATAACCCTTTGATTGCATCCCAAACTCTCCAATCCCAAATCACAGCCCTCGAAGAATGGTGTCGTAATTAGAGGATTAAAATAAATCCAAACAAAACCCATCAAATCACCTTTATTCTTCGTCGTAATCCTACCGACTCCCCAACAGTAAAATCCTCAATGCTTCTTATTTTGTCACAAATAAAATCATCCACAAAGACCTTAATGTTCCATTTGTAACCGATCTAGCCCGAACCAGATATCAATCCTTCCATTACAAACTCCCTAACTACTCAAACCCATTAGTTTCTAATCTTGCTTCCTCTTTTATTCCGGACAACCTTCCGAGGCGTCTGAAAAGAAGATGGCCTCGAGACCTTATATTGTAAAAATGTTTTTAGAGTGCTACCATTGGGTAGTTTCTCTATATGCTTGTACCATACCATTATGATTTCCTCAAATTTACTTGATGTATTTATGTACAGTGGTAAATATTAATAAATAAATTTAAAAAAAAAAAATATTACCTTAAAATTGGCATATATTTTTATGTCTATCTTCGATGTCATATTTCAGTTTACTGAGCCTGCATTAAAAAAAAATAATGAACACAGTTAAATTTTGGTTTAATATCCATTAAGTATTAGCATCTAAATTGATACAAAATAGTTAAACTAGTTTTGTTCATAGAAAATTACGTTTGAATTACTTGTAATTAATCTTTAAATTATTTATAGGCATTAAAATAAAAAACGGTTGATTGTGCATTATTTTTATTTTATAAGAACAATAAATGTAATGGTCAAGATTTGTTTCGAATAACATTTCATCCGTTTTAAAAGAAGAAATGTTCTTATCAAATGTTTGTCCTTCTTATTCCCACCCCTAATTATAAAGTGTTCAGATGGGGTAGAAATGCTTTTTAGTGTTAAGTTTGGTAAAAATTAATTTCTGATCAAACCTATGTTTTATATGTTGGGTTTTGTACATGCGTGGGAGGAAAGTTTCCTTTACTGTTGAGTCCTTGAACAGAAAATGTCTTAAATATTATTTATAATTTTTTTATTATTAATATATATTTTAACAATATTGTCCAAAATTATTGTTTTAAAGAATGCTTCGATTGGTTGCGGTACCGCCACTCTACTTCATAAAAAATGCGCATCTCCGCATTATGATGTGGCTTGGATGAACATTAAAACTTACTAATTGCCTTCATCGCTTGTTGTTTTCTGTTTTCCTTCCGGTGTCCTGGTAATGATCCCAAGGATAATAAGTTCTGGTGAAGTTGTCTTCTTTGTCCTTTTTTCTTATATCTTTTTTCTTTGCCCTTGGGAAATAAACTCGGCTAGAATCTTTCAGAGCTGATTACGACCATTCTACGATAATTATTTTAAATAAAAAAGATGTATGTAAATTATTAAATTAATTAATTTAAGTAAATTATTAAATTTATTTATGCATC